>NC_056729.1:331686797-331966797 GCF_019279795.1 Protopterus annectens | reverse complement strand
GCAGTCATTCCTAGTGGAAGACAGTCCTGGAGTGCTTGCAATGCCAGAAGAACTGCTCTCATCTCTAGAACACTGATGTGCAAATGGGCCTCGTGTTCTTGCCATGTGCCTTGCACTGTTCTTCCCAGATAATGCCCCCCACTCTATCTGGGAGGCGTCCATGGTCACTGTAGCTACGGAATTTTGTGGCACAAAAGGTCGTCCGATGGTCACGTCGCTGGACTAAAGCCACCATAGTAGATCTCTCTTGCATAACTCTGTAATTCTGATCTGGTGAGACATGGGAAGTTCTTGTAATAACCACTGAGCAAAAAAGGAGCCACTGAAGAATTTTCTTATGCATCCTGGCTAGAGGAACTAGGGTGATAGTTGATGCCATGGTTCCTAGGACTTTCAAATTTGTTTTTGCTTTCATCTTGTTTCTGGGTAGAAGGTTGGCTATTTGCTGTCTGAGAACAGAAACTCTGTCGGGCAGCAGACGTGCCATCATGGAAACTGTGTCGAGATCTGCGCCTATGAATGTAATATGCTGTCAGGGCAACAAGGCAGATTTTTCTAAATTCACTGTTATACCTAACTGAGAGCAAGTTTGTAGTGTGGTGTCTCTCGCCTGTTGAAGTAGATGCTTGGTGGTGGCAGTTAGGAGCCAGTCGTCCAGATACGGAAATACTTGGATTCCTAGACGTCACAAGTGAGCCGTGACTACTGCCATGCATTTGGTGAACACTCTGGGGGTTGTAGTGAGACCAAAGGATAGAGCTCGAAACTGATAATGACTGGCTCCCAGCCAGAAGTGTAACTGACTCCTTGATGCTCTGTCCATTTTTATGTGGTAGTATAAATCTTGGAGGTCTATTGAGCACATCCAATCATCTTTCCCTAAAAAGGGAAGAAGTGACTGCAGTGTTACCATTCGGAACTTGGACTTCTTCATGGATTCGTTTAGTTTGCTGAGATCCAATATGGGTCTCCAGTCCCCTGTTCTTTTTGGCACCAAAAAGAATCTTGAGTAAGTTCCGAATCCTGTTTGGTCTGCGGGGACTTTTTGGATGACACTTTTGTCTAGCAACTTTTGGATTTCTATAGCTGCTTGTTCCCATTGACTGGGTGGAACATCTGGGATTGTTCTGATCAATGGGACAAGATGGCAAAAGGGAATGGAATAATCTCTGGATATTATACTTTGTACCCACTTGTCTCCTGTGATATCTCGTCAGGCTTCTGGGTACAAAGTTAACCACCCCCGACTGCCTCCAGGGTACAGCAGTCAGGCCGCCTTTCAGGAGCGCTGGTAGGGTCAGCCGTGAAAGGAATCACTGTCACCCTGTTTTTTCAGACCCCCTCTGCCTTGTGGATGACATGTACCATTATTGCCTCCCCCTTTGCCCCTGGGGAGGGGTTCACCTCGTGCGTCCTGAAAAACTCCCTAGGATCTTTTGAACCACATTTTCCCACATTTCTGACCTTTAGGGTAAGGTCTTGAAGGTACAGAAAAATGTACTTCAATGGCAGAGAGAGTTTTTCCTTCCTGTTCACATCTGGTGAGTGTGTCCTTGACTTTGGGTCCAATGTGTGAGGAACCATCAAAAGGGGCATTGACAAAAGCAGACTTGAAAGGTTCTGCAAAGTTACACAAGCAGATCCAGGAGTGTCTCCTCAGGGAAACTCCTGAACCCACTGCCCTGCTCACTCCATCCACTGCATAGGATATCAGTCTCATGGAGGAGTTAACTATGGAATTTAAGGTAGATAGCTGAGAGGTCACCTTGTCTGGGACCCCTGCAGCTAATGAACCTTGGAGAGTATCTCCTAACTCCTTCAGGAGATCTCTTTGTAGTCTCATAAAGTGCGTAAGGTAGTTCAGCGATCTAAGGGTAAAAGTCGCTGATGAAAAATTACACTTCCCATATCTGTCCATCATTCGAGAGTCCTTGTTCGGTGGATGGACAGATGAGGATGTTTCAGAAAGTTCCTTCTTGGTGGTTGCTGCCATCACCATATCATCTACAGGGACGCCTTTCATGAGAAAATCTTTTTCAGATGGAGCTGATAAAAATTTATTTGGCCTCCGAGGGACTGGTTCCATAGTGTCTGGTGACTCCCATGCCTTTCGACTAGCAAACTCCATTAGCTCGTAAAAAGGTAGAGACACCCAGGATGCTGAAGGTTGAGATCCAAAAGCCTTCAGGTACATCGACTCCTCATCAAAAGGGTTGATGGGCTTCCAGCCACCTCTCTGTTTCAGGATTTCTAAGATATCTGGGAAGGGGATATCTTTAGAGGATGACCGTGGGGACCCTTCTGACTCCTCGAGGTCAGTGTCAGAGGTGATGGACTCATCTGGAGAGTCTACATGCTTCCTCTTGCATGTTCTCTTTTGAGGAGGCTCCTCAGAAGTGCATTCTGGGGAGGTCTCGGAAGATTGGGGTTCACCCAACGCGGCTCCCTGAGGCCCTGAATCTCTGCTGTCCTGTGGATGAGGTGGTGCCGAGACAGAAGCCGGTGCCTTGGGGGGGGAAGAATACCAGTATCCTTGTGTAGAACTGTAGGTAGGGACAGCACACTCCTCATCAGCTTGAAAGCAGATCCCCCCGGCTCCAAGGACACCTCCGGTTCCAAGGAAACAGAGGGAATTGCCAGCATCAAGGAGACTGGCTCCAAGGCTGATGTAGGAGCCGAGCTCAGCTGCACCTAAGCCTTGAGAGGTAAACTCGGAACTGAAGAAACTAGGGATCGAGTGCCCCCCCCCCCCGGAGTCGACCGGAGAACTTCGGCTCCTAGACACCCCGGATGGCACCAAGAGTGTCGGAGCAGGGAACAGTTCCAAAATCTCCTTGAAGGGTCTCGGAACCAAAGAGTCTACAGCAAGTGGTATCTGGCATTCCGGCTCCGAAGATCCAGCATGGCTCGGAGGAAGAATAGTCCTGGATCTATTAGTCTTGGATGGCTCTGAAACTGGTTGGGTCGGAGCTGAAAACAATTTAGCCAGCGCCGGCAACTTCAAAAGTCTGTGACCACCATATCCAAGTGATCATCCAACAAGCTCTTACAGAACTTGGAGGAGAGGGTTGGTGAGTGAGATCTCTCCAATATGGGAGATCTCAAGGTAGGGAAGACCAGTACTAGCTCAGTGGACTGGCTCCGAAAGCTAGTCACTTTTGGCTCCGAAGGCCGTGGAGCCAAAGGACTTGATTTTTCCAGTTCAGTGATCTCTCTCAGTTCCAAGGGCTGTGGAGCTGAAGAGATTGATTTTTCTAAAGTTTTGGCTAGTTTTTGATTTGGCTCCGAATGAGTCGATGAAGAGGAGGATGAAGATGGTCTTTTTGTAGACTCATCACCTTTAGGGGAAGGGGACTTGGTTTTAGAGGAGGTACTCTGTAAATCTTCATAAAAGAAAGTTTTCAGGAGTCCTCTGAGAATTAACTTATTTTTCCTTTCTTGCAAAACACGGGAGCTGAAAGAGTGACAGAAAGTACATGTCTCTTGGAGGTGAATGGCCCCCAAACAATAAACACAAATACTATGCCATCAGTAACTGACATTTTTTGTGAACATTTCTGACAATTTTTAAAGCTTGATGGCTTAGGTTCCTACTCTCTGCTTTCCTTAGACATCATAAGAGGGAAACACAACTACCAATACTGAAAAACGGTAAGCACTAACTACACAAAACTCTATAGAAAAACTAACTCACGCAATATCTAAGTATCCTAATAACACACTATAATAAAGCTGAGCACATCTATTGAAGAGAAAAAACAGCTCTGCCCTCTTAGTTAAACAGGTGCTAGGCCCTGTAACTTAAATGGACCTAGTAGAGCTACAACAAGGGAACACAACAGACAAACCCTCTAACTTAAGCGGTTACTTAGCTCTCTAACTAAAATGAGCTAATAAACACAGACAAGAGAATGCACACACTAAACAACTATTCTACAGAAAGTTTGACAGGATAGAAGAGAAACGGCCTTGCGACTAAATGACGGCCAACAAAGCAACAAACAAAGTAGTACAATTAAATTGCACACAGAGCACTATAGCAGAGAGAAAACTATCTATATTACTATTCCTAGACTAATAATTATTAGCAAAAGACAAGAAAATATAAAATTTTCAAAAAACTTAGCCATGGACAAGGAGAGAGCATCCAAACTCGTAAAGCAGCAAATGAGATCTGGGGAATTACACCACTGCATGATGGGATAGGTATTCAGCCACGAGCCAAATGAAAGACTTAGAGCTAGTGTATTTGGCCGAGTCGGAGCCGAGGATCTGCTCTAAACCCAACCAGTAAGAATGAAGGCAAGATACGACAACATAACATTATTATTTTTAATAATTGGAGACTTTTACTGACAGATGAGAAAATAAAAGAACTGGTTGGTGATTCTCCTGCCTTTTCATATAAGAACACTAAATCTTTAAAAAGGCTATTATGCCATGAGACCCAACACTTTAACTCCATTACTTCACAAAGAAAAGGGACCTATGCCTATAGAAGACATAATTTTTGTTCATACATTGGAGACAGACAAGCATTTGTTCATCCCAACACTAAGACAGAATATGTCTTTAATCATTATGCTGACTGTAGCAGAAAGAATTTGGTATATTTAGCCTACTGCACCAAATGTCTGTCATATTATGTTGGTAAGACCAATAGGATTTTGAGGGAGAGGATTAGAGAACATATTTATGTCATCAATAAAGAGGGTGAAACAAATAGTCTAGCTAGGCCTGTATTGGATTTAGGGACCTCACATAAGTTCAAGTTCTTGGTTTTGGAATTAGTTCATGGAAACCCTAGGTTGGGGAATATTAAAAACATGACTGAGAAAGCGGAGACCAAATGGATTTTACGTTCAGTCTGATAAAAAGTATGGACTTAATAACAGAGTTTTTATTAAGCCCTTTTTAATTGATAGAGCTTTAAATAAATAGTTTTTATTGTTTTGGCTTTTAAAGCAATTTGTGTTTTATTAATTGTTTAATTGATGTATATTTGTGATTGGTTATTTAGAAACTCGTGTTTAGTATTTAAACTTCAGTTTTTAGAGTATTTTTATTCTGAATCTGATGAATCATCTCTGATTAGACGTGAAAGCATTTATTTCTATTAAACATTTTGATACCTACGAGCTGTATTTGTGCCTTCACTGTTTATTTTTTCAATACTAAAGTGTCCTAAACTAGATGCCTTGTTGAATGATGGGAAGATAATGTACCAAGTAGTGAAAGGACAGGGAACCTCATCTTTCTAAAGCTATCAAATCACTGCATGACCTGCTACCTGAACAGTTACCTGCATCTCAGATCCCATTGTTTTGGGAATTACTTCCGAATGCTAAGAAATACATCACAAGATGACAAAAGCTGGGACCTCCTTCAGACTGGCATGTGATGTTATTGAAATACTATCAGGTGGAGCCTACACTGAATAAACTGTAAATTAATTCCATAAGTCCTTGGCCCTTTGGCTTAAATTTGGGATCTACTCTGATCAGATATTCATCAAAGAGTGATATGGGATATTTATTATTTCCCAGTGGTTTTGCTCATGCCTGTCTGAATGTATTTATTTATTTTATACACCTGTTGACTGGGCAATGTCACTTAAGACAAGTGACCCTTTTCAGAGGTGACCCAGGAGCATTGCCTGGTTAGATAACTTGCCAGAGTCACATAGCAGCTAAATGGAGGTGGAAGGAATTGAAACACAAAAAGGAAGCAGCTCATTCACTCTTCAGAGCCATAATCCCCTGTGCTATCTGCCAGAACTGAATTTCATTGTTTTTAATAACACTTTATTAATCACATCATTATATGAGGAATATATACATGTGCATTCCTGTCATACATTCAAAAGGAAAAATGCAAAGACAGTATAAATCATAAGATAGCTGCATACTTAACATAACCTTAATAGTGCTTTATCATTTACATATTAAATTCACAAATGTGATAAAAAAAGAAGTTATGTCTTACCATAACGTTCCATCTGAGTTGTTGATCTTCTTCCAGTCATCACTGATGGATTCGGTTCCGAGCCTCGGAACTGAGTCGGCCTAATACCAAGCTCGCGTACACCAAAAACTCTCGAGCTAAGCTGATACCCACAATGCCTTTCTCCCAGTTACCTCAGATCGAGTTTGCATGTAACATATAGAAGAAAACAGGAAAACAGAGGCCATTTCTGTGCAGAAACCCTGAAACACAACAAGGACCCAGAAGATCCACCAGGAGCCTTTGATGGGGGACGGTGGGAGGGTGTGATGACTGGAAGAAGATCAACAACTCAGATGGAACATTATGGTAAGACATAACTTATTTATCTGAATTTGCTAATCTTCTTCCTATTCATCGCTGATGGGACAGAATCCTAAGCTACTTGGAGAACCTGGGGACCCTTATGGAAGAACATTCCTGAGAACCATTGAGCCGAAGGCCGCTCACCCCCTGGAGACCAAATCCAATTTGTAATGCTTGATGAAAGTATGGGGTTTAGCCCAAATAGCTGCTGCACAAATGTCATCCATGGAATGAAGCCCTGAAGTGAAAAGCAACCGAAGTTGGGATGGCCCTAGTTGAAGGGGCTTGGATTTGAACAAGTTTAGATTCATTCGCTAGGGAGAATGAAAAGGTAATACAATCTCTGAGCCATTTTGATAAAGTAACTTTTTGAGACAGCACATCCCATTCTTGGACCAGAAAAGGAAATGAAAAGTTAGTCCGACTTGAGGAAGGATTTAGTCCTGTTCAAGTAGAAATGTAATTGTCTATGTACGTCCAATGAATGAAGACAGTATCCTCCCTTGTTGGAATAATTTGGGAAAAACACAGGGAGCTCAATGGACTGGTTAATAAAGAAGTCGGACACCACTTTGGGGAGAAAGGATGGGTTAGTACGAAGGGATACTCTGTCCTTATGGAAGATTAGATATGGGCTCTTGATGCATAAGGCTTGTAACTCAGATATTCGTCTGGCTGATGTGACCGCTACCAAAAACAAAGATTTCCATGACAGGAATTTAAGATCACATGTCGCAGCAGGTTCAAAGAGGGGTAGAGAGAGAGACTGTAGAATCCGAGAGAGATTCCATGTCTCTACAGGTTGTTTGATAGGAGGTCTGCTATGGAAAACTCCCTTGAGAAAGGCCTTGCAAAGGTGGGTGGAGATAAGAGGAACACCATCCGAAGCTTTATGGAAACTGGAAATAGCTGCTAAATGGACTCGAATAGTGGAAGTTGATGCCCCATTGTCAAACAACTCAGAAAGATACTGAAGTATAGCAGGTGTTGGAGCTGAAAAAGGATCTAGCATCTGATTATTAGACCAGATAGCAAATCTTCTCCATTTGTCTCTGTAAAGTTTTCTGGTGGATGGTTTATGGGAGGCCAGAATAATATCGCGGACAGGTGAGGAGAGGGTTTCCTGCCTGGTGACTAATGGAAGTGGAGAAACCAAGCTGTCAGTTTGAGAGTGGACAGATTTGGGGTAGATAGCCCTTGTGGGTGAGATATTAGGTCCTAATGAGTGTCCAGGATCCAAGGAGGTTGTAAAAGATGAGGCCGGAGGAAGGCAAACCACAATTTTCGAGGCCAGAAAGGGGCAATGAGGATCAATTTGCATCTAAACCAAATTGCTTTCTTCAGAAATAGGGGTATAAAATGTATTGGAGGATAAGCATAGAGGAGACCCGCGGGCCAATCGTGAGTCAAAGCGTCTCTCGGTAATTCCTCATCTGGGGGAAAGAGGGCAAAGTAGCTGCTGCATTTTTTGTTTGAAGGGGAAGCAAAAAGATAGCAGCAAGGCTGGCCTCAATGGCTGAAAATTTCTGCCGTCACGTTCGGGTTGAGAGACCACTCATGTGGACAAAGGATGCATCTGCTCAGTCTGTCCGCAATCATGTTGGAGCTACCCGGGATATGCATTGTAATTAGAAAGAGGTTGGAAGCTATCGCCCAATGACAAATTCTCATGGCCTCGCAACATAGGGGGTAGGATTTGGTCCCTCCTTGTTTGTTGATGTACCAGACGACAGACATATTGTCCGACTGGATTGCAATTGTTCCCAATGGAAGGAATGGATGAAGTGCCTGCAACGCTAACAGCACAGCTCTTAACTCCATTACATTGATATGCAAGTTGGCCTCCAAGCTGGACCACGTGCCTTGGACTGTCTTTCCCTGGAAATAACCCCCCCAACCTATCAGGGAAGCGTCTGTGGTCACCATGGCATTGGGTTGAGGAGTCTGGAAGGGGAGGCACCAAAGGTTTTCATCTGTTCTCATCCACCAGAGAAGATCTTGCTTGCAGGAATTGGTGATGAGGATCTGTGAGTTTAGAGGATGGAGACTGGATACCCACTGGGACAAAAGGAGCCATTGTAATAGTCTCATATGCAATCTTGCCAGCGGGATAATCGGGATGGCTGCCATCATAGACCCCAGAGCCTGTAGGACTTCCCTTGCAGACACCTTCTTTTGACAGAGTATCACTTGTACTTAATCTCGGAAGTCTGTGAGGAGGGAGAGAGACTTAGCTTGTTTCAGTACTGAATACTGTTCCTATAAATTCCAATTGTTGGGTAGGATGAAGGTTGGATTTTTCCCATTGTATTGTGATGCCTAGGAACTCCATATATCCACTGACATGTTGTCTGACTGAATTGCAATTGTTCCCAAAGGAAGAGAAGCATGAAGGGCCTGCAATGCTAGAAGGACCACCCTCATCTCTAGAACACTGATGTGCAGAACGGTCTCGTTCGGGGACCATGTACCTTGGACAGTCCTGCCTGAGCAATGCCCCCACCCCAGACGGGAGGCATCCATGGTCACCGTGGCTTGAGTTGGGGTCAGAATAAAGGGGCATCCTTCTTGAAGATCCTGGGACTGAAGCCACCAGATGAGGAAAGTTTTGCACACCTTGCTTAGAGGAATCAGGTAACTTAAGGGCTGGTATAACAGAGACCACTGAACTTATAGCTTCCACTGTAACACTCTCATGTGCAGACGTGTGCAAGGAACCAGATTTATAGCTGCTGCCATGGACCCTAAGGCCCTCAGAACTAGCTCTGCTGGGGGTGAAGAAGTCTGAAGAAGTGCCAAGACATGGAGGGTCAGGTTCAGAAGTCTGTCTGGAGTCAAAAATACCTTGGCCTGGAGAGACTATTCTCACCCCTATGAAGTCCGGAATCTGAACAGGCTGAAGAGAGATGACTTTGCAAGGTTTATCGTGATACCCAGTAAGTATGACAGCTGAAGGAAAGAATTTCTGGCTTGAACAAGTTGATGCCTGGAGGGGGCGGTGAAGAGCCAATCGTCCAGGTACGGAAAGACCTGAATGCCATGAAGCCTGAGGTGGGCCGCTACAACTGCCTTGACCTTGGTAAACACCCTGGGGACTGTGGTGAGACTGAAGGGTAGGACCCTGAACTGGTAGTGATTGGCTCCATGCCGAAAGTGGAGAAACCTCCTGGATCACTTCTCCATCATAATGTGGTAGTACGCATCCTTGAGGTCTACAGAGCACATCCAGTCTTCCTCCTGCAAGAACGGCAGGATGGATTGTAAGGTGACCATCCGGAACTTCTCCTTGGCAACAGACAGCTTCAACGTGGATAGGTCGAGAATCGGCCTCAAGCCCCCCGTCTTTTTTGGCACCAAAAAGAACCTGGAATAGATGCCTGATCTGGACTGGTCTGGGGGGACCAGCTGGACTGCCCTCTTGTTCAGCAGCTTTTCCATTTCCAAAGCTGCCACCTCCCTTTGAGCGGGTGGAATGTCTGGGAGGTGCTTTGGAGGTAAGGGACTGGTCAGAAAGGGAATGGAATAACCTATGGATATTATCCAAAGCACCCAGCTGTCTGACATTATGGACTCCCATTGAGCTAGGTGCTTCGAAAAACACCCCCCCCCCGACTGTCTACTGAGTGGAAAAGTCGGGCAACCCCTCAGGGCTGCTGCGCAGGTCGATCCAAAAAAGGTTCGCATGACCCGAAATTTTTCGGTCCCCTTCTGCCTCTGGGCCAGCGTCCACCTTGTTCCCCTCTGCCTCTAGGGGAAAAGGAGTCCTGAGTGTCCCAGGAATGCTGAGACTTCCAGAACCACAACTTCTTTTGCCCCCGCTGATTCCTGGCAAAGGACCTTTGAGGGTTAGAGAAGCAGATCCCGACGGCCGACAGCATCTTCCCGTCCTTCTCACTCTGGACTAGCATATCTCAGATGGTCTTCCCGAACAGGGTCGAACTGTCAAAAGGGGCATTCGCGAAGGAAGCCTTGAAAGGTTCCGAAAAATCGCAAAGCTGGAGCCAGGTGTGACGCCTCATGGCAATGCCGGATCTGGCCGCCCTAGCGGCTCCCTCGGTGGCATGAGAGTGTAGATGCATGGACGTGTTAGTCACTGACTTAAGAGTGGCCATACATGCTGATAATGAGCGTTTATCCTCGGCTGAAATGGACTCCGGGAGAGACTCAGCGTACTCTTTCATGAGGTCACGCTGAAGTCTGATCACGTGGGCCATGTAGTTCAGCTCCCTTATAGCAAAGGTAGCTGAAGCATACATCTGCTTTCCGAGTTGATCCATTGTCCTACACTCCTTGTCTGGAGGATGGACCGAGGAACTCTCCTGTGCCAGTTCCTTTTTTGTGGCCGCCGCCACCATCATGGCATCAACTGGGGAACCCTTACTACATGCAGGCTTGTCCGTAGGAGGGCTCAAAATCTTGTCTGGCCGTTTAGGTACAGGTTCTACAGTGTCCGGCTCCTTTCAAGCTCTGGTAGTAATGAGGTCCACCAGAGGATCAGGTGGGGGGGGGGGCACCCAAGAGTTAGATGGGCCTGCGTCTAATGCCTCCAGGAATACCGACTCGTCCGAGGAAGGCTTTTGGGTGAACCAACCTCCCCTCTGACAGAGAATTTCCATTATGTCTCCAGATGAGACATCTTCAGGAGGAGATCTGGGGAAGCCTTCCCCTTCCTCCAAGTCGGTATCTTCTGTGAGGGACTCGGGGGAGTCCATGTGCCTCCTCTTGCACTTGCATTTGCGAGGGACCTCCTTGGGGGGGGGGGGGCTATCCAGGGAGGGCTCACAAACAACTTCATATTCCTTGAGGGGAACTGTCTGGGGTGTACCAGACACAGGCTGTCCCTGGGAGGACTGAATGACAGAAAACACACTCAGCAGTGAGAGAGCAGGGACGGACTCTGAGGAAAGAGTGAGGGGTCTCAATCCTCCTGAGAGAACCCTCTCCACAACATCGAAGGCCGAAGGGGAACCGGCTTCTCTGAAACTAGCAGGATGAGTAACAGTACCCCTCGGATCCGACAAAGGGATCAGAGCCGAATCCAGAAAAGACGGACCCAAAGGAATGGTATGTTCCGACAATAAAGGAGCCAATGACACACTAATCCCCCTGGATCTGACGCCCAAATCACGGCTCAGAGAGCTGGGATCCGACACAGGATCTGACAAACTCGAGGGCATGGCTGGCATCAAGGCTGAAGGAACCATAAGTGCTGACCCCCTGACTCCGGGGCTCCACAAATCCAGGGATTCCGAAATCCGGGGATGGATCAGAGAAGGAGCTATCGGGGCAAGCATCGGAGCTGAATTCCCCGCTCTGGCGGGAGGGGGAGCCAGCAACACTCCCATCTGCAACTGACTCTGCAAAAACCTTTTCATTATCTGGTCCATGTCAACCTCTGAGAGGCTTCTTGTGGATCTGGAGAATGCCACCAACACCGGCCGAGAGGGCCGATGCGAGGATGACCTCGAAGCAGGCCGAACCTCCTCCTCCAGCTCCAGAGAAAATGTAGGGGAACAGAGCTGAGGGGAAGATAGCTTAGGAGTCTTGTCCGGGATAGTGACCACCTTAACAGGAGGACCCGAAGGATCCGACAGGTCCGCTGGTCTCTTACCACACCTATCTTTGTCTCTCTCTCTCTCTCTCTCTTTCTTTTTCTCTGTCTCTCTCCCTATGCTTCTCCTTCCTGGCCTCTTTGTCACCCTGTTTAGAAATGGGAATGATGAGTCCCAGACAGGGGAGGAGGACTAGAAGCTGATACAGCCACAGCCATGGCCGTAGAGGAAGAAGAAGAAGCAGATTCTGCCGGGAGAAGCCCAGCCAAAATTAATTTGGCCCTGCAATCCCGCAGAGCCCGTGGGTTAAAGGCTGCACAAATTCTGCAGCCCAAAGAAAGGTGGAGGACCCCCAAACATGACGCACAGAGTGTAGCCATCAGCCGGAGAGAACTTATGGCCACACTCTGTGCATTTGGAGAAAGTCGGCTATTGAGAGTCCGACATCTCAACCCCCACAACAACAAAAAGGCTAACTAAAGCCCTACCTAAACACACACACACACACACACACACACACACACACACACACACACACACACACACACACACACACACACAGCAAAGGTGGGAAAGGGAGGCCTACACTAACTAAAAAATACAAAGTTTTACTACTTTTTTTTTTTTTGAATGGAAACCTGAGGGGAGGAACAAAGGGAAGGTAAACACTATCCATACACACTAAGCTGACTTTTCACAGTTAAAGCTGGAAAAATCCTCCTCTACCTGCCTGGAGTTCAGAGATCACGTCTTGGCGAAGCCCGGCAAACAAGATATGAGGGTTGGAAGGAGGTTGTACTGTCATATGGATAAGGGGGAGGAGCTTGGAGCTCGGATCTTAGCTTGGAAAGCTGGCAGCTCGGATCCATATCAGATCCGAAACCCACAGGTTGATGATCAAATGAAGTTAACTACTTCAGATGAAGTATTATGGCCAATACTGCAACTGGAGAAGCCATTTAGTTAGCCTCAGGGAAAGGGTGCCCTGCTAAGAATTGCCTGTTGGCTGTGTTAACAGCATCTTGAATGGATGTAACAAGAGGTGCTCTTCTAGGCAGTGAGGCAGAAAAAGTGGAGACTGAAAATGTCAGGGACATTAAGTGACTAACAAAATGACTTGTTTTTTTGCAGCTATCTTTTATGGATGAACTTCATCATAAGGGGCACTGGGGGGGAGATAAATCAGAGGAATCCAGGATGCTATTTGTGGATCACAGCATTCCTGGGCAATTTCTCTAGTTGAAAAATGAGGAAGAAGTACTTGCCACATTTAATGTTGGTTGGTGAAGCAAATAGTTGATTTCAGGGAATGTCCCACTTTCAGAAGAACGTCTGAGCCACGTAGGGGCTAGAGGATCCTCAGTAAGCAACAGCTAAGCTTCTCTGCCAGAGAATTAGCCCCTCCCAAAATACAGTTGGCTACAAATAAGTAGTATGATGGAAAAGCCCACTCAAAACCCCTTACAGATTTCTGAAACAAGGAATAGAACAAAGGTGCCTCCTGCTTGTTGAAGTGAATGACTATCACGGCCTGAAAGAGAAAGTTCTGGGAGGCTTGGGGGACTCTAAAAAGATGAAGTGTATGACAGATGTAGAAAATATCTAGGCACTCAACCATTTCACCACTGTAGTACCCACACACAACTGCAGTCACATTTGTGGTGGCTGCTACTTAGACAGTGGGTAATAAAAAGTGACTCCTTTTGCTGGTGAGATACATTTATTAACAGAGAATCTTCTGCATTTTGGATGTCTACACGCTGCAGCAACTCTTGTGAAAACCAGCATAGTGTACCACTTGAATTGCTTCTGTCATAAGATCGAGAGCCTTGGTATCTAGTTATGCCACAACTTTCTGATAATCCAGTATCAGGAAAACCTGGATTGCAGGAATTGTAGTCCTTCCATTGGCAAATATCCTGTATGTGAAACTGTGCCCAAGCTGAAGCCAATGAGTTTAAGTAGCTAGAAATGAGTCAAAACTGTTACTTTTCAAGGTTCACCACAATGTTATGAGTGAAATATTATGATCAGAGTCTTCCTTGCTGTTGTCACAGCCTGAACCTAGCAACTAGATAAGGAAACAAAAGAACCAAGAATAAGACCAACATTCTATACAAAATGTTCACAAGAACAGCAACACTCTCTCTAGTGCCTCGGCAATAGATAAGGATACACCCCATATTCCTGCAACATCTGGTGGACTGCTATTATGGACATGTATGTAGTAAGCACCCACGGAGGTTAGGTGATATAAATGGTAGGGTCTCTAACTGGTAATGTCTGGCTCCAACTTAGAAGTGGAGATAACTCTTAAACTCCTTTGTGATCTTGATACATATCCTGGAGATCCAAAAAGCATATCCAGTCTCCTTCTGACAAGCAAGGAGAGATCATGAAAGGAAAAAATCTGTGTAATGGAGATGGCATCCTGGAAAGTGGATGGGGATGTGGGACATTCATTTTACAGATTAAAGAATATGGTTCAGCTTGTGCTGAGAGAGAATGGAAGCTATGATGGGGAGTTGAGAGTGCAGAATTTTAAAGAAATTAGGGTAGCTTGGATGGGCAGAATCACAGGTAATAGTACACTGTTTCCAAGGAAATGGGAGCATTTGATTAGGGAAATGGAAAAAGAATTGTAGTGGCTGTTGGCAGGCTATTGGAGGACAGGTTGAAGACAGTAGATTGGACAGAATTAAGGAACTGTAGGAGGATTTAAAAGAGTTAGAGAAGACAGTTGGAAAAGAGTTAGGTAGGAGTGGTTTTTGCTGGTGGGGATAGGGGAAATAGGAAATAGAACTCTTAATGTGCAAAATGAAAGATCAAAAGAATAAGCTTGGATTAGGTCCTTGATGATAAATCAAGAAGTTTAGCAGTTGCATAGCCAGGATATTAGATGGGAAATTCATCTTTTTTATGGTAAGTTGTACAACAAGGTGAGATTTTTGGAGATTTGCAGGGTAGATATTTGTAGGTGGAGGAGAAGCAGTTCTTATATGGTGAATGATATGATATATGAAAGGATAGGAGATGTGATGTCTGCAATTAAGTATGTAAAGAAGGGCAAGGCTGGGGGACAGATAGGTTTCTCAAAGATTACAACAAGAAATTAGGAAAAGAACTGTGCAACATACTGTCAGATCTGATGCACAACATTATGGTTAAGGGGATGGCACAAGTGCCAGTGAAAAAAGCCATGTATTAGTACTACAAAAGTGTAAAAGGAACCCAGAAAATCCATACAATGTTCACCCTATTTGTGCAGTTCTGATGCAAAATTGTTACCAGCTATGTTCCATAAAGTACTGCTACATATTACTAATGACAGGAGGAAGTTGTGAGGGCTTAGTCACTGACTGATCATTGGCATCTATTATTGAATTTTATAGCCTAAATGAAGAGGAATGATTGCAATAAGGAGAGAATTGTTTTGTGGACAAACAGGAATCATCTGATTTGGTCACTGTTAGTTTGAATTTAAAACAGTGATTCTTGTGATAAGGGGAATTTGTTGAGTGATATTTAAGCCTTATAAGATGGTCTATGGTTGTGTATCATGGTGAATGCGGATTTATAAGACATGGTGTTCTTGCAGTAAAGCGCATATGAGATATTATTGCAATCCCTGGCTACTGGCTAACAAAGTCCGCAGATGACTGCAAACTGGGAGCCATTATTGAATCCCCAAATGATGTGGATACTCTACAAAAGGGCCTTACAGAAACAGATGCTTAGTGCCAGAGCCATGGGCTCAAGCTCAATGCCAAGAAATGTATAGTTATCCCCTTTGGGAAAAAACATGTACCCGTGAATTACCACATAGGTGGCAGTACACTAAACACCAAAAGTGTGATAAGAGACTTAGGGACACGGGTGGACAGTGGTCTCACCTTCAATAACCACATCGCCACAACAGTCAGGAAATCCTTCTATGTGGCACACCTCATTGCTAAGGGCTTTTCATCCAGAAAAAAGGAAGTCATTGTCCCACTGCACTCATCTCTCATTAGGCCCATTATAGAATACAATGCCCCATTTGGTATGTACCTCTCAAGACATCTGCAACAACTGGAAAGGCCACAGAAATACCTCACTAAAAGAATCATAGGCCTAAAGCGGATGCCCTATGCTGACCTCCTTAAAAAACTCCAGCTATACTCTGTCGCATATTGTCTACTTTGAGGTGATCTCTGCTTAACTTACAAGGCCATGTCAAAACAGAGCTGTTGGACATGCTACACTTAAAGAAATCCCAATCCCTCAGAGCCACATGCTCCAGGGATCTACGTCTTGTCATCACAATAAACAAAACATGCTAGAGGGATAGGTTCCTGACCCAGAGACTCCCCAGACTCTGGAATAGACTGCCCATACATGCCAAGCAGAGCGCCTCTTTGGCCTTCTTCAAAACGAACCTTGATGATTGGATGGGAGAACGGAAATTTACCCCTGGGATCACGTCAGTCATCCTGCTAGACAGGGGTCCAGGGAAGTAAATAGTGTGGGAAGAAATAGCCAGGGAATTGTTATGGCTAGGCTTGTATAGGCCCTAGGGCCGATAGCCTAGTACCAACCTATGAACCCTGTCTTTAGTCCTTATTGCCACTGAAAAGTTAGCTCAAAGGTTAATAACTTTTTCAGAAACCAAGGATAGAGTAGAGTCTGAAGACTTAATTCTTTGCTGATGACTGCATGGTTTCAACACAGGATGCAGACTTGCTCTTTACATGGGAAATGGAGATTTTTTAGAGAGAAAATGGCCTGCGTTTCCACCTTTATGTGACTGTTCTTATTAGAGCAGAGGGAAGAAAGTGCAGACTCTGACATTTTGTTTGGCTCTTCAAGGAAGATAAGTATGTGAGAGTGAAAGATTATCCCATAGTAAAAGACATAAACAGAAACTGTGTTGATTTGCAGGACATATTATAGGGCATAGTGGATAACTGGTCAAACAGGGCAGTTTCCCTTGAGGGCTAGACTGAGATGATCAGAGTGATGGTCCTGCTATTGGTATTAAGTTTGATTAGGCATGCTGCCAAAAAGTCCTCAACATACAATGTTGGAACCAAGCAGCATATTTGAGATAGGTTCATATAGTGAGGGAAGAGAGGTCAAACTGATAAGAGTTGGTTAAGGCTTAATAAGATGATGGCGGTGCTTCATTTTAGATGTTTTATACAAATAATTAGGGGCTTGGATGATGGGAGTTTAATTTAGGTAGTCTGGGAAGGAAGGTAAAGGGGAAGAAATTAGTTGGATTGTGAAGGAGGAAAATGATAATTATAAAAAATTAATAAGCATTTGGGAAAGGGAGTGAAGCTTCATAGGTGTGTACTAGGCTAATGGCCCTACAGCCTTTACAAGCCTAGCCCATAGGATTACCCTGGCATTGTGCCACCCAACCTTAGTTCCCAGTGCCTCTGTCAAGTACAGCCAATGGAGTGATCCCCGGGATAAATTTCCCATCCACTCATCAAGATTTCTCTTGAAGAGGGCCAGTGAGGTGCTCTGTTTGACATGTTTGGGAAATCTATTCCATAGCATGGGCAGTCTCTGGGTTATGAACCTGTCCCCCCAGCACATTCTGTTAATTGTGGTAATGAGGTTGAGGCCTCTGGAGCGTGTGGTGTGAAGGGATTGGGATTTCTTTAGATGTAGCATTTCTAACAGAGCTGGGTCATATATGGCTTTGTAAGTCAAGCTGAGATCGCCTCTAAGTAGGCGATATGAGACAGAGAATAGTTGGAGTTTTTGTGTCTGTCCATATAGAACAAGTGTTTAAGGTCTAGGATCCTCTTTGTGAAGTACTTTTGCAGCCTCTCCAGTTGCTGCAGGCGTCTAGTGAGGTACATGCCAAATGGGGCATAGTACTCGATGATTGGCCTAATGATGGAAGTGTAGAGGGAGACAATGACCTCTTTCTTCCTGGATGCAAAACCCTTAGTAATGAGATGTGCAACATAGAAGGACTTTCTGACCACAGTGGCAATGTCGTGGTCAAAAGAGAGGCTGCTGTCAACCTGTGTTCCCAGATCTCTTATAATGCCTTCTGTGTTCAGTGGGCTACCATCGATGTGGCAATTCATGGGAACTGGATTTTTCCTAAAGGGAATGACGACACATTTTTTGGCATTGAGCTTAATGCCATGGTTCTGACATCAGTCGTTGGTCTCAGTGAGGCCTTTCTGTAGGATGTCAACATCATTTGGGGAGTTAACAATAGCTCCCAGCTTGCAATCGTCTGCGAACTTTGTCAGCCATAGTCTTTTCTTGTTGGCCTAGACTTCAGAGAAGTAGATACCAAACAGAAGAGGACCCAGGATCAAATCCTGTGGGACTCCACTCTTTACTGGTCGGTAGTCTGACTTGGAGTCAGCTACTTTTACACTGTGGGTTCTATCTGTGAGCCAGTTTGCAACCCACCAAGTGATATAGGGGTTGATGCCTAGCTTAGTGAGTTTTTCTATGATTCCTGAGTGGGGAATGGTATCAAAGACCTTGGCCAGATCAAGGTAGGCTGTATGAATCACCTTGCCTTCATCCACAGCTCTGGTGACTGACTCAAAGAAGTCGACCAAGTTGAGCAGGCATGATCTACCCTTCACAAAACCAAACTGTGTGGAATCCAGAGTTTGGAGATTCCCTATATCCTTGTTTATTAGGTCCATGAAGTGTGGGACTTGAGGGGATCTAAGTTGGAAAAAGTAATGGCTAACTATTTGCCTCGGGTAAAGAAAGGTACGGTATGCAACTGCAAAAAAGGTATGTAAGTGGTGGGAAACTTGTTTGGAGATGGGAGTGAAAGACAGCTGCTAATTTTTCAAGATGCTCAGAGTAAGTATGATCTTGTGAGTGAAGTTTTTTTGCACAATGCTGTGATTGTTGTGTTCCCCAAGACCCTGCTGCTACACAGGTGCATGGTGGCTGGATACAGGGATGTGAACTGGACAAGCTGGTTTACAATGTATTCAGAACAGTAAGATGGGGATGATTTATAAAGACTTAGGGAAAAGGAGCATGTTGAGATGGGGAAACTGAGGGATGGATATATGAATGGAGTATGCTGCGGGATAATGATGTGCATTGGCAGGATGGTGCAGCTGTTACTCATACACTGAATACTGAAATGCTGTACAATATGTACTTAATGTTTATTACATCACTTGTGTAGAACCCTTGAGAGAATAAGAGCTGAAGGGTGATGGAGTAAACAGTGTGTTAGCAGTACAGAGAAGAGGAAGCAAATTTTCTGCATATGTGGTTTTCTTGTAGTAAGCTAAGGAAATTGTAAAAGAAACTGCATGAACTTTGGTAAGAGCTTTACAGAAAGGCAGCAGACGATCCATGGTTATGTTTTGTGTTTGCAGTAGAAACAAAGGAAGGTGCTGAAGTAAGGATGACAAAGTGTAATTAGAGTATACTTCTGGTGGTATCTAGGGGTGACTGCATAAGGATAGAAAGACATCAATGTCAGTTCAGTCAACCTGGAGGAGATCCAGGGAGGGGTTTATGGAAATTAGTAAGCAGCATGGGATGTAAATGGGGGAAAAGGTTGGGGGAGATGGACTAAGGATGTGGAAGTAAAGGATTACAAGAAAACAGGTGAGAAGGGCCCAGTGGTGGATGTAATGCTATGAGGTTTGAGGTGGGGAGTGGAAGGGGTTTGCCAGGCAAAGGGAGACAGATACAGGGTAGGAGGAGGGTGGAGGAGTACAGATGTTGCCATGTGGGAGATAAGGGAGTTGAGTATGACCTCACATTGAGCACAGATGTTATCATATGAAAGATAAGGGGGTTGAGTTATGACCTCACAATGATGGGAGTACTCATTTTAGATGATGGAACAGTGCTCAATATATGCAGTAGTCATTTGCAACTGCAGTGTAGCTGCTTGAGTCTAGTGGACAGACGGGTTAATTTCCTTGTTTTGTACAGAATGGGGAGATAAGCTCATATGTGTTAGGACATGATGGCAATGCTGACACTTTCGATTATTGGTAGGGGAATTTTTGGAGATTACTGAGTGCATTATACCATGTTCTGCTGTTGCATTTTGTGGCATTTGTATTTCTTAACATATGTCATTTTTGATGAACACTTGTAATTGTGTGTACTTTTAGCAAAAATAATTTCAAAAACTTAAGGAAAGACCAAATGCAAAAAAATCCCAACGTTTTTTTGAGGGGGGAGACAGAGTTCTTTAGGCTACTTTACACTAGGACTGTTCAAAGGTCCTTCTGTTTCTTTCTCTACTTATTTTGATACCAACAAGAATGTAGAATCAAAACCCAACTCTTTGCAGTTTAAAGGACCTTCTTAGATGGCTGTTTTTAGAGGAAGTTGAATGTCCCCCTTCTTGCAAGCAGTCTTTGAAAGAATAAGGCATTAAACAGAGGAAGAGATGGTGGAAAACTTTACATTAAGAATAGAATGTTGTATCAGCTGAGTATGAAAGTTCTTAACTATCTGTTCAAGGTGGTGGAAGTCCCATGCAAACAGGTCTATAGACAGATGGCCCCTGACTTCTTCCAGAAAGGGAAGGTCAGGGGAGGCTTCAGGGCTTTTGCTGTCCACCCAAGGGGGGATCATGGCTTCCTGATTATTGCTGATAAGAATCCTAATGTTTGGTTCTGTAGCCTTTCTAGAAGCTAACCTGGTTATTAATTTGTCTCCCAGACTGATGTTGATTCATCCTCTGTGTGTTGTGCCTGAACTATGCGAAGTGCTGGCTCTCCAGCAGCCTTAAAAAAGTACAATGAGGTGACTAGAACTTTACTCTCACAGCATGAATGTTTTGCCTCAAATGTTTGCATTCCCAAGACATGCCTTTGACTTCTGGACCAAATATGCAAAGATTTCTGAAAGGGGCACTCATGGATGTCATCTTGGTGGCTGCAGCAAAATTTCTTAACTGGAACCACATGTTTTGGTGCAGAGCAATGCCAGATCCCGTGACTCTTGCCAAACTTTCTGCCAAATAATATAAAGCACACATCATGAGGTTGGTCATGGATGATACAGCTGAGAACTGGGAAAAGAGCTTGTCTTTATCTGGCAAATGCCCAACAGTCTGCTGCATTCTATTACAGACAGTATGTTTAAAATCCACATAATAAAAAGTTCAGTGCCCATGACATATCTGTAGAGGATTATAATCCTGCTTCCTTAGCCTGTCTGTCAATCTGGTTTCTTTGCTTTGTGAATAGGCAGTTTAGCTCTGGAGGGGTCAGAACCTCTTTAAGGGCAGCTGCTGAAACTAAGGTGCCCGGTGTGGGTGTCTCAGACCAGAAACACCATTTCCTTGAGGAGTGAAGGATGTGGCTGGCTTTCTCAGCACAGAAGCCACCACATCATGTTTTTTCAAGTTTCCTTAACAGCATCTCTTAAGATGTTCATCAACAGAGGGACCACCCAAGTGTATTGATGGGTGGGCTGAGTGGTCTTCCGCAGCCACTTTTGTGGGGAGGACACTAGGTCAGTAGGCCATCTCCCCCAGATGTATCAGTTGTAGATATTTCCTAAATTTGGTATTATCAGGGAGTGTGTTGGGGAGTCAGCATCCTTTCATTATCAGCAGTAGGTGCTTTCTTTAATATTGTGCCATCCTTAGCTTCTTTGCCTGGGGGAGTCCAAGGAGGAAGATACACAATTAAAAGCAGAAATCACTGTAAGGGTCTGCAAAAGTACCAAAACCTGTCTGACCTGCCTTATAACAGAGGACAGGACTGAGAGAGCAAGCACAGGTTGTTCTACTCTCAAAGGTAGTATCAGCATTGAGGGTTGGCATGGCACTGGCAGCCACAAGAAGCACTACATTGAAGGCTGCTGATTTGATATTAATATCAACATCCAGAGCTGACTCAAAGCTTTGAGACCTCACTAACAAGCCTGAGACCAAAAAGATTGTACCTGATACTGACACTGAAAGAGACGGTGTTGGCACTAGCATTAAAAAATTCCAGTCCCCTGCATCATTACCAAGAATTCCATAGTTACTAATAACAATGGTATCAACAATATCAACACTGAAATAAAACCCGACATTCAAAATGCATCCACCAACTCTCATGGTGCCAACAATAACACTACAGAGGCTGGCACCAACAATGGTCCCAATGTCAGGGAAATTCCAATGCTATCAATGATGTTGGAGACAGCACTAAAAACAATAGAGTAAGTGAGGAAATTCTCAATACTATAGGTATGAGAGCAGGGCACCTAGCTTGAGCTCTCAAAAAGGCCAGTGCCAAAATGTCATAGTTCATATCACTTGAGTTCAGGGAGGCATGCAACTCTGGAGGGACGCAAGCTTCAAGATAAAGTGAACAGAGGAAAGAAATACTACTACCAAACTCAAAATCAGAAGTCAATTTAGTTGGATGAACTAACAGAGATACATTTATTATTTTGTACACATTATCAATATGACACAAACGTTTGTGCACTGACTCTTGTATAGTTTTTTTGGAATGTTAGAAGCCACTGAACATATTTAGCTAGCAATTTTACATTTATGAGAGTTTAACACCATGCTTATTATTTTTTAAGAAGAATAGAAAATTCTACATTGTAGAGTGGTGCTTTGGAAAAAAATGAGGGGGGAAGTGGAGGCTTTTGCTGTATCTTTAACATAAGGAGATTGCTGCAGCAAGTACAAACTCGAATATTGTTTACAGCTTTTCAAAATAGTTAAAAAATAAAATTACTTACAAAAAAGTCAAATGGTTTACTGTTACATACATGAGACTCGAAAAGTCTATGTGAGCACTTTGGAACTCCCGACTATCGGAATGCTAAATACCAACATTACTTAATGTCAAAACTTGCCCCTTTTCAGGACCTATGTTTGCACTTGATCCTGAGTCTTGAGTGATAGAGAGCTTCCAGATTTCATGTGCTTGTGTGAATGTTGGGTTTCAGTATTCCAAGTTTCAGTGTGTAGTTTCCCTTCATTCCTTTAATCAACGTTCCGAGTCTAGAGCATATAATAGTAAAGCAAGGCATTTATGAGAATTGTAGTACTCAACCAAGAGGCAAACACAGGCGTAGAGTCTCTGACTTATGGAGGTCTAGTCATTCCATAAACACACTTGTATAAGGATTGCTCTGTACTGGCATAAATGGTGGTCCCATGCCCAAGAACAAGTCAAAATTTCACCTAAAACTCATTTCACATAAAACTCGTTTCACTGACAAGTAGTACTCTAAGGCAAGTCAAAGGTATATGTCCTATTCCCCACTGTAGTGCGATCCTGGTGTTAGTATATATAGTTGGGGGGGGGGACATAGTCCCCCACCTAATTGGGTTTTACCAAATAATGTAAAACAAAACCAGACAACAGAAAACCAAATTAAGTGGGGGGCTATGCCCTCCACACACACACCCTAACTATATATACTAACACCAGGATCACACTACAGTGGGGAAAAGGACATATGCCTTTGACTTGCCTTACAGTACTACTTATCAGTGAAATTAGTTTTAGGTGAAATTAACTTTCAGTGAAATGAACTTTAGGTGATTTGGTCTCAGTGAAATGGTCTTTCAGTGAAGTGATACGAATCCATATATATCTAAACATATATACACACACGCAGATACATATATTACACATGCACTTTCAAACACACACATACGTATATATATATATCCCAGTCAGCTTAACAAAACAGATTTCTTGCTGTCTGTGTGCTTTGTCAGTCACAATACAAACAAAAAAACAGATAAATAAAGTAGATAACTCCGCATTGAAAGAGAACAGCAATACAGAAAAAGTAGCTGTCACGTAACCAATACCAAAGCTTAACTTTCTTTCTAGGTGCTGTTCCACACTCTGTGTCTGCCTATCGTCAGCCTATTTATTCTGCTCTGCCACATGGTTGTTCACATGCTACTGAGGTAATGCTAGACTGAAGGAGCAGCCTTCACCCATGCAAATTATTTTTTTACACTTACACACTACTGTTCCTAGTCTACAGCATGACATGTGTGGGAGTTAAACAGTACATACTGAAACATACAGACTTCCATCCACGAGTCAGATAACAGCTACTTTCTAAACACAGACTGATAGGCACATGTCCAGGACTGCAAAATGCTGAAACTCCTGCCTTTCCTGGATGTTAGTCATACAGGAGCTCAGGTTACTACCCTTCCCCAGAACGGTCTGCTCATTCGCTCCCACCCCAACTGACTCCTTCAGCACTCAGACCACTAATCCATCTACAGTTATCTGGATTACAGTCAGGGCTTTATGCCTCTAAGCCACAGAATCAGCTGCTTAATTTCACTTTGAAGTAACTAACAATAAAAGAGAACAACCATTTATAAGAGATACAGAAACTTAAAAAATAGAACTTATGTATTTAACCATAACAGAGGATGCCTACTGCCCTTTTCCATTCCACTTGATTGATAGGTTATCTGCCCTCATGGTGGATCCGAGCTGGCAGCTTTTCCACATACTTGCTTCTCCAGTGCTCAAGCTCCTCCCCTCTCCTATAATGTAATGCATTCCAACTGTTCCTCAGGTCAAGCCTTGACCATGGTACTGAAGAGGCATGGAGAAAGGCTTTAAGTTTAGATCTATCAGGCATATCCAAAAAAGGACAATAGCAATATGGAAAGGAGATGGTGGGGGGGGTTGTTTAGATTTACAGAAAAGGGCAATAAGAATCCATCTCTAAGGTAAGTACATAACTTTTATATCCTAGATTGTTCTATCACTTCATCTCAAATGATAGGACAGAATCCCCAACTACTTTCTTCCTGCATGACATCATGACAGGATACCCCCTAAGGGTGGTAAAACCAAAGGAAGCTCTGGATCTTAATACGAGATCAAGTTTATAATGCTTGACAGAGGTATGGATTGTTGACCAAGTTGCTGCAGCACAAATGTAATCTACACAAGAGTTCTTGAAAAAGGCCATGAAAATTGAGGCTGACCTTGTGAAATGTGATTTTGGTTTGGTACCCAGATGTTTGTTATTTATTGAATAAATGAATGTGATACCATGTTTGACATCTCTCCTTTGGGCAAGTAATCAAGGAGCCTCAATCCTCACCATGGACACCTGTGGAACACACTCCAGTCCTAAGGCTGGACTCTCTCTCTCTCTCTCTCCCCAGGCCCCAAATAAGAATCCACACTGACCACTAAGGAGCTCTGTGTTTTTGTTCCAAGTAGCTCACACACACACACACTTTTTAAGATTTGATTTTCACACACACACACACACACACACACACACACACACACACACACACACACACACACACACACACACACACACACACAGACCTGGGAAAGGCTGGCACATATTTACTAACTCTGCCCCCTCCACCCAAACTATAAAGTAGTTCCACTGCTACCAGCCAGCTACTCTAAAGCTCTTAACATGGTATCCAATTATGATGAGTGAAATTAATACTAATACCCAGGGGTGGCTCATGCTATCGGTCTGCAGGACTGCAGCCCTCCCACCTAGAAATAAAAAGAAATAAAAACATTAAACATAAACTTTAAAAAATATATATTTTTCTATTTTCATGGAGTACCGGCTGCCGTGAATGCGCAAACACACTGCCCTGCCCCGCAGATGCCCAGGAATCTCTGCGAACTCTGACTGCCACTCAGGCAGTCCAGATGCAGAGAAGGTATTTTCTGCCCCACAGATGCCCAAGATGCCGTGCGGTAGACGACCGCACAGAAGAGAGGATCTCCGGACTGCTTGAGCCACAGACAGGACCAATCGGGAGAGAGGTAAGCAGGGATTCAAGCGCAGTACCAATCAGGAGTGAGGTAAGTTCTCCTGCAGGGAAGTATTATGTCGAGCGCTGGTTTGCTGTGAGTAGAATGGGGTTGGATAGTGCTGCGAGATGGATTACAGCTTTCCGGACCCTTTGCTGAGAGAATGGAGTGCTTTCCAGGTGTGTGAGACGGATTACAGCTTTGAATGGAGTGCTTTCCGGACCCAGGTAAGGTGTGTGTGTGTGTACGTGTGTGTGTGTGTGTGTGCCCGCGCTCATACATGTGTATAAGTGCGCATTTTTTTTTTGTTTGTTTTTAATAGAAAAGTCATACTTCTGTGAAACAGAGACTTTTACCAGTAACTAAGTTTCTAATTCCGGGGAATCAGTGCTGTTTTGGTCATGGAACAATAGTGCAACTCTTTTTTTTCTTGCACTGATTTAAGAAGGGTTGTGGAGTTTTGACAGTGTGGCCCTCGCGAGAAGCCATGTATTACATATTCTTAACAGTACCTTGCAAAAAGTACTACATCCTCAACACCCTTTTTCCCATTTTCTATATGGGGTCCCACCATCTCGACACTTGTTGTCACCTCTCCTGATTCAGTGGCACTCCCCTACTTTCTTTGAAGTCATGCCTGACTGTCACAGGTCTTCTGTCTCATATATGGGTAGCATCACCTCCACATCCCATTGACTTTATTATTCTTAGAGATCACTGCACCTTGGCAAAAATACAGACCTTGAATAATGTTCGCCTACACCAGTTTCCTTGTTGTTCCAGAGCACTGGCTGGTTAAGTGACTTGTACAGATTCATATATTAGAGCACTCCCGTAAGGTGGGATAACTATCTTCTACTTTATTAGGGCAGAAATGTATATAGGAGATGGTGGTATCACAGTTGTTGCTACCTTATGAGCTGCAAAAATATATATTATGTAAAATCATGAGTTGTTGAAAGAATGTACAAGAATTTAGAGAATGGGAGATCTGTATGTGCCTCTTTCCAGATTTAGACCAGTAATCTCTACTGGTGTTTGTTACGAATTCTATCCAACAGTTACATTTATGAGGACAAGAATACAAGGGTAAAGTAATAACGTTGTGCTTCAATTGAAATACAGTTTTGTGTTTGTCTGAAGAGCCAAACAAATGAATGAAAGTTAGAGTTAACAGAAATGTTTAGTAGAAGTTTATAGACACTGCAGTATGCAAATGGTTTAACAAAGGGAATGAAAGTGATTTTACATTCTAAGCAGTAGCAGTATCAGTGGTTGTGGCAAGTTTTTGATTTTTTTAATGTACAAAAGAGAATCTTGCCTTGGCATAAGAAACCTGTGCAGGATAATTTGCAGATTTGTTGTTTAAAGCTGAACTAGTTCCTTTTCCTTAATCATTTTAGTTCATACCTAGTTATTGAGCATGATAGTCCAGGTTATTCTTTCTGTTTTTGTTTTTATGTGTATTTCTCTCTGTATATAGGTTGACATCTTCTGTGGTGTATTCTTTTCTGGATTTCTTGTTTCTTTTATCATGTTTTTCTTATAGATGACTTAATTTTCCATTTTTCCAAAGTTTCTTTCATTTCTTCTGCTCTTTGACTGGTAGAATTATTTTCCACTATCAGATGTCTCATTAACTTTTTTGGAGTTTCAAAGTCATCAGACTCAGTATATGTTGCTTGTTTTTATTCTTCTGATTCTATATTACTGTGTGCCTTTTTATGCTTTTGCGTGTATAATTTCTTCTCTTGCTAATTTTTCTTTCCTTAATCCTGTGACATTTTTTTGTTGGATTATTTCTTTCCTTAATTGGCTTTGTCTTTGTTGCTTAATATTTGCTCTGTGTTGTAGTCCTATTTTTTAACAGATTGTGTAGTTCTAGTTTTTTTTTCCTTGTGTATTGGTATTTTATGATTTGTGGTTGTTATATGGGAAATGCTGTGAAGTTAGTTCTGTATCATCAGTAAATTAGGAAATGCTGTTGAAATTGTCAATTCTATATCTTCAGTGTATATCTTTCTTTTTGCATTATTATGGTATTATGATTTCTTTTACACTCTAAGTCCCCTCTCTATATCTGTATTTCTTTTCTTCTTTTGACAATGTTGTTACTTTTTTGTAGTCATTGTTGCAGTGTGTACTTTTCTTTGGCTGCTGATATTTCAAGTTTGGTTTGTTGCGAATTCTCTGTAGTTGCAGTCGTAGGAGTTGGATGAGCTACAAATTAAAAATCTGTCATTTTTCTGTGATACAATTTTTTTTCATAATCAATATAAATGGCACTATTTTCTACAAATTTTAAAATGGTATAACTACTATTTTATCTTTCTCTTGTTTTTTACTTTTTTTTGGGGAAGGTTATATGCTTGATGATGATGACTGATATTTTTAAGATGTACACTAGGGAAGTAAGTATGATGTTCTGTAATTACTTGGTGTTGATGCCACTCCAGTGTGTGTGTGTGTGTGTGTGTGTGTGTGTGTGAAATGCACTTGTTAACACATAGTGGTGGGTAGATAGAAATACTCAGGCTTGAACCCTGTACCTTGGATGCAGGTGGCAAGGACCTGAATTCCCTACCCACCACTATTTGTAAAAAAAATTGCAGATTTTTGCCTCATATTTTTTCTGTTCATCATAAAATCTATGGTTTCTATCTTCATATTTCCTTGCAAAGGTTTGTAGTGCAGTGGTACACTGGTAGCATTGTGGCCTGACAGCTACAGGTTCTGTGGTTTGATTCTTGGCTGGGGTGCCTTCTGTGTGGAATCTGCATGTCCTCCCGTCCCTTACAAAGATGTGTCTGGAGTGTTTCTCCCTGCTCTGCTGAAATTTGGCTTTGTTTTGTTCCAAGTCAGACTAGTTTCCTGGTTAACAAATGTTTAAAAAAAACAGGCATTTGAATTTCAGACTTCATATTCTTCAGAAAGTACGTGGTAAAACAAAACCTTTTATTCTAGCAATTGTCTAAGTTTATAATGTGGATATTTGAAATTTGCCCATATTTTTGAGGCTGTAGTCCCCCATTATTGGCCTTGTCGAGGTATTTTGTGCTAAGGTTGAGAGCTATGGTGAGAACTGAATTAACTGAATATGTTTGGCAGCTGTATTCCCACATTAGTGGCGTTTTTCAGGTGTTTTTTGAAGAGGTTGACAGCTATGGTGAGAACTGAATTTACTAAATAGTAGCCATTTAAGTTTGGCTTCCTCTGTTTCAGCTGATTTGGCATAGTTGTATGTTTCTCTGACTGTTTTGTACAGGATCCCCTGGGTTCAAGACGTGGCAGTGAAATGTATGGTGGTAACACAGCATTTTATTCTAGCAATTTTCCAACATTATAAAAGCAATGTTTAAAATGTGTCCCTGGTTTTTGGCCTTTTGCCCCCCCCCCCAATAAATTTTGGCTTTTTCCAGATATCTTGTGCTGCAAAGTTCAGAGATACAGCTGAGTGTCAAGTAGATTTTACAAGGAGCTGAGAGCTGCAGGGGAACAAAAGTTTAGTGCTGCTTATGCTAAGTCTGCTTGCATTGTTAATAGCACAACAGGTAGTGTACTTGCTTTTGATGCAGAAGGCTGTGGGTTCTACTCCCACAGTAGGTAGATGCATTGCTGATACTGTACTGTGTTGTAAAGGGGGTGGATGCTGCAGTCCTTTTTGGCAAAGATACCTAGTAACTATGAACCTGTTATCAGTTTGCTATCCATTCCCTATTGCGGTATTACTAGCTTATCATTTTTTTAATGCATGCAACATAGGCAATTTATTCTTCAAGGGCAACAGACACTTTATTTGTAGATGAAACAATGACATATAAAGTTGTTTGCTAGCAGCAACCTCTTTATTAGTTACAGATTTCTTTAATGTAGATTTTACTACTTCAGAGATTGTGCATATTTACTGATACTGGTGGACTATAGAAGGTTGAGTAGACGTTTTATGATGGAAATGTTCTGAACTGGGCAGTTTTGTCATTCGTGCATGCATTTTGTTTCATTGTTTACTGGAATAATGTTCAAAACAATAAATTTAAAATGCCCTCTAACAACTGTACTGTACTGTACAAGAAATATAATGTAATACAGTCAGGAAGGTGTTTCAAAGAGCATGTGTATGTTTCATGTTCAAGGGGCCTATGATTTTGAAAACAGCCCAGAGTTAATCTTTATCGGCCACTGGTAAAATGTATTTTCTTTGAATGTGGGTTTCAATGCTGTTTCAATGCATGTGAGTTTCAAGGGCAGAGAAGTTTTAATGCTAAGTCTATTTTCATTGTGAGACTGCATTGCTTTGTTTAACAGATATCTACTAGGGTTTGTGTGTAAAATGCAAAACAAAACTTTCAAATGAAATCTAAATCATCGCAGAAGTAAAGCAGTATGCACATTACAGTGTTTATGGTAAATGGGGCAAAATAACCAAGGAATGGGACGTTGGAATGGCTGCAGGGGGGAGGCTCCATTCGACCACGATTTTGTGATGGGGGGAGGGGAGCAAGCTCAGACATCCCCGGTTGAACTATACCTCTCAGTTGTCGATATTTTTGCAGAATGAATAGATATTTGCTTCTTATTTTTGGTTTGTTCCTCATAAAATTTGTGGTTTTCTAGCAAATCATTTAGGAATGAAGTCACTAAATGACAGACATTGAGTTTCAGACGTTATAACCTTCAGAAAAATGCATGCTAATGCAACACCTGTTATTCTATCAACTGTCTTAAGTTTATACAAGAGCAATTTTTAGTAGAGTTTGTATGTTCCCCCAATATATTTGGCCTTGTCCTGATTTCCTGCATTAAGAGGTTGACAGGTACGTGCAAATCGCTTTGTAGAATTAGGAATATCCAAACCTCTCAATTGTCCCCAATTTTGACTCAAAATGTTGCTCTCCCCTAATAATCCCTCCTCGAAATGGCAATTTTGGAAGAAAATGTGGAGGGTTTACAATTATATATAACTGTAATGATCAGAGTTATAGATTTTTCAGAAATGTATGTAGATGCTCTTATTTTGTTAGGTGCTCAAGTTAACAGTGTTAATATTAAAAAGGTGTCCCTTTTTTGACAGGTTCCCAGCTGTATCGTGTGGTAACTTTATATTTTTGCATCACATTTTTGGTCTGTTTTTCATAAAATTGTGGTTTTCTGGCAAATTAGTGGCAAGTCATTAAAGATTGAAGTTAGAAAATAATGGCAGACATTTGAGTTTCAGATTTTATACCCTTCAGAAAATTCGTACTAATGCAAAATCTATTACTGTTCTATTATCTAAGTTAATAAGAGCAATATTTAAAAATTTTCCTTATTTTTGGGCCTGTGTCCCACTTCTAGTTCTATGTATGGTTTTGTCCAGGTTTCTTGCTCTGAAGTTGAGAGGTATGAGTGTCAGAGCCATCACTGTCAGCCAGATTCATTTCAAATGATGACATACTTGTTGCACCCCACTCCCCATTGTAGTGGCTCTGGATGTGTCCAAGGAAGGCAAGGAGCAGTGATGCAGTGTAAGTGTGCAGAGTATTCCCCCATCCAAGGTAGACCACAAGTACGACCGTGGCTTTTCATCTGTCCTTGATTTTGCAGAATGTTCTGGTTTTCTGTCAGATTTTTATACTGTTGATTTATGCTTCTTATTATTCAGGAAATGCATGCTGTCACAGTACCCTGTTGCTCTGTTTAAGTAGCAATGATTTAATGAGCATCAGGTAAACTTGTCGGAGATTGTAAGATGCAAGTAAGCTTTAATAAGCATACTGTAAAAGAATTACCAGCACTGAAAGCCTTTTCGTTGTTGCCATGCAGAGAATATTTACATAACTAGATAATGTATAAGCCTTGGGTATTGAAATGCATATGACAGTATTTGTAATAAAAGGACAGGATTACAGTATTTTCGGAAGCTCATTACATTTACTGGAGACTTGCAGTCATCTTTTGTTGGAGACTTGCAGTCATCTTTGCAGGCTTACCCGTAAAATAAACAGAATGCTAATCTATCATGTGTGGTCCATAACTTGTGCAGGAATCCTTTAAGCAATTTTATCTTGAGCTTGTTTCTTGTTTGCTGTTCATTTTTTACTTTGATCATGACTTCCCCATGAAACAAGTAGATAGTTGTGTCAGGCAGCAGGTCTTTTTTGGATAAGAAACATTTTTACAAGTGGGGGTATCACAGAGATTGCTACTTTCAGCATGTTACTTGGTAATTTTATAAAGCTGAATATAAATTATAATTAGAACTGCAGTGCAAGGAGTAGTGGTTTGAGTTGAGTGCTGCTTGTTTTTTTATACTTGATTTTGACTGGCATTCCAGTAATGTATTTAAAACGTAATTTATTTTTTCATGCCTTACAACCTGTTTCCATCTGGATATTAAGTAAGTTGTCATGTAGCCAATGCATTGAAATATTTTTTTCTTCTACACTTCATTTTGTCTTGATTGGACTCTCGTAATGACTGTTTGGCACCCAGGGCAGCGTATTTAATTAAAGTTCCAGTTGTTGTGGTTTTGAGCATAGCTCCATCCCTTTCTAGTTGGCCACACCCCTTCCCATTGGCCCCACCCATTCAGCTGTCTCCTGCAGCCCTCCTTTAATTTGAAGTCACCAGCCGCCACTGCTAATACCAATGGTAATGTTGACTGAACAGCAAGACTTTCAGGACCGTGATGTCACAGCATCACTAAATAAATATAAATACTCGCAAAGGTTAAATATTTCTTAAAAATACCAGCCACAATGAAAAGTTTAAATATACTTAATAAATAATACAACAGCATGAAATACTGAATATCTATTTACAATAAAAAACAGAGTTTCAATCACAGGAAATATTAAAAATAACAAAGATTCACATAGATATAGAAAAACTATATTTAACTAATCTCGGTATATTTGCTGACTGATCTAAAAAAAAGAAATTATATACTCACCATAACGTTCCATGTGTGTTGCCCATCTCACCCTCATTCTTACTAGGCTGGGTTCAGATCCGATCCTCAGATCCATCTTGGCCTTATATACAAGCTTGTGGTCTTCCACTTGCTTGTGAAAAACCCTATCCCATCTCCCCAGATCTTGTTTGCAGTTATAAAAAAAAATACAAAATAAGGGTAGTTTAAAACCTTATAAAGCAATCAAGAAGGCCAGAGATCGCTAATAGCCAATTGTATCAACTCTGTCTTTCAGGAGCAAAAGGTTGGGGGAAAGGAGGGTGGGATGTAAGAATGAAGGTGAGATGAACAACACACATGGAACATTATGGTGAGTACATAACTTCTTTAAGTGTTGTTGGCCTATTTCGCCTTCATTCTTACTAAGTTGGGACAGCATCCCTAGCACCATATTTCTTGGGTGGCTTAAGGGAGAATAGTCTTCAGAATCATAAACAAAGGTTATACAATCTGAGAGCCATTTTGAAAGTGTCACTTTTGAAACTGGAGTACCATTCTTTGAATCTGCAAAAGATACAAATAATTGGTCAGATTTTCTGAAGTCCTTAGTCCTATGTAAGTAGAAGCATAATTGTCTATGCACATCCAATTGATGCAACATGTATTCTGCCTTATTCTCGTAATTAGAAAACAATACTGGTAGTTCTAGGGATTGGTTCAAATTAGATTCTGAAGATACTTTGAGTAGAAAGGAAGGGTTTGTTCGTAAGGAGACTCTGTCTCTGTGGAAAAGCATGTAGGGGGGCTTAATTGACCAGGTTTGCAGCTCTGTCACCCTTCTAAGAAGTGGTAATTGCTATCAAAAGAATAGTTTTCCAAGTCAAAAATTTGAGTTTGCAGGATGATGCTGGCTCAAACAGGGAACAAATTAAACGAGATAAAACAAAATTCAAGTCCCATGGTGCTGGAGGGTCTTTAATAGGTGTCCTTAATAAAAAAGTACCTATAAGAAAAGCCTTGCATAGTCTATTGAGGCTTGATTCACCTAAATGCAAATTGGATATCGCTGCTAGCTGAACTCTAATAGTAGCTCTGGCTGCACCTTCATTGAATAATTTTGCTAAGAATTCTAGAATGGAACCTATTGGGGCAAAAAAATAGGTGAATGTGATTTTGAGAAGCCCATAAAGAAGATCTTTTCCATTTACTTCTGTATATCTTTCTCACTGAAGCCTTATGAGAAGAAATTAAAATGTGTTCTACTGATGAAGAAAAGTTAGGGAGCTGGGCTATGGTTGGAATCGGAGCTGCCAAGCTGTCAGCTTAAGAGTCTGAAGGGACGGATGGAGCATTCCTGATGCATGAGTCAGAAGGTCTGGAACTGGGTCTAAAATCCAAGGCTCCTCCTGGAGATGAGGCCACAGGAAGGGGAACCTGATTTGAAGAGGCCAGTATGGGGCGATGAGTATCACGTCCCTTCCCAAGTAACTGGCTTTCTAAAGAACTTCAGGTATCAATGGGAAAGGAGGAAAAGTGTAAAGCAGACCCGAGGGCCAATTGTGTACAAGTGCATCCCATGGTGACTCCCCTGGAGGGGGGAGTAGGGCAAAGTAGCTGCTGCATTTGGCATTCATGGATGTGGCAAAAAGGTTGCAGCAAGGCTGGCCCCATTTGCGAAAATTTTTTTTTGCCACTTCCTGTTTTAGGGACCACTCATGAGGCATCAGAATTGCTCTGCTGAGTTTGTCTGCAATCACGTTGGATTTCCCCGGGATGCAGTGCTATCAGAAAACATTGGGAGGAGGTCACCTACTTCCATACTCTCAGGGCCTCTCGACAAAGGGGGTAAGATCTGGTTCCTCCTTGTTTGTTTATGTACCATACAACTGACATGTTGTCTGTCTGTATTGCAATAGTTCCCAGTGGAAGAGGGTCCTTGAATGCTTGCAACACCAGAAGCAGTGCTCTCATCTCTAGGACACTGATGTGCAAATGGGCCTCTTGATCCTACCAAGTGCCTTGGACTATTTTTCCCAGATAATCCCCCCCCCAGCCTATATGAGAAGCGTTTGGGTCACTGTGGCTAATGGTTGGGGAAGTACAAAGGGTCGACCTAGCGTCACATGAGTGGAGTAAAGAAACCAATGAAGGTCTTTCTTGCAATATTCCGTTATCAATATTTTGTGGGACATGGGCAGTTCTTGCATAGATCACTGAGTGGACAGTATCCAGTGGACAATTCTCATTTGCAGATGTGCTAATGGAATCAAGTTTACTGCTGCTGCCATGGTTCTCAAGACTTTTAGGACTGTCCTTGCTTACATGTTTTTCTTGTAAAGAAGATTTAAGACCTGGCGTCATAGAATTTGTATCCTTTTTGGAAGAAGTTTGGCCATCATCTTTGTTGTATCTAAATCTACTCCTATAAAGACGATACGCGAGACGACAGTAAGGCAGATTTCTCGTAGTTTATTGTGACTCTAAGGTGAGAGCAGAGCTGCAAGGTGGTGTCCTTTGCTTTTGTTAGTAGATGCTCGGTGGTGGCAGATAGGAGCCAGTCGTCTAGGTGTGGAAACACCCGGAATCCTAGGCATCTCAAGTGAGCCATGACTACTGCCATACACTTGGTGAACATTATGGGGACTGTATTGACGCCAAAAGGCGGAGCTCAAAACTGGTAGTGACTGGCTCCCAGCCAAAACAACAGGTATTTCCTGGATCGTCTGTCCATCTTTGTGTGGTAGCATGCATCCTGGAGATCTATCAAGCGAATCCATTCATCTTGTCCCAGAAAAAGGAGCACTGACTGCAGTGTTACCATCCAGAACCTGGACTTTGTTACAGATTTGTTTAGGTTGCTGAGATCCAGAATTGGTCTCCAGTCCCCTGCTTTCTTTGGAACTAAAAAGAATCTTGAGTAAGTTCCGGATCCTAATTGGTCTGTGGGGATTGTATGGATGACTCTTTTGTCTAGCAACTTTTGAATTTCTAGTGTTGTCTGTTCCCTTTGACTGGGTGGAATGTCTGGGATGTTTTTGTCTGTGGGATGGGGAAGAAAAAGGGTCTGGAGTAACCCCTGGATGTTATGCTTTGCACCCATTTGTCTTTTGTTATTGTTAGCCAGGCTTCTCAGTACAAAGATAAGAGGCCCCCGACTGCTTCCAGACATGGACAGGCAGGTCTCCCTTCAGGAGCACTGAAAGGGCTTACCAAAGAAAGATTCCCTGTCTCCCTGATTCTCTGGACCCCCTCTGCCACATGGTCAGTGTCTTCCATTACTACTTCACCCTCACCACGTGTGTCCTCGAAGCTCTCTGGGATTTTCAAAGCCATATTTTACCACTTCCTTTTTGTCCTTTGGGATGAGGTCTGGTAGGTAGGGAAAAGCAGACTCCTACATCAGAGAGAGTCTTTCCTTCTTGTCTACACCTGGTTAGTGTGTCCTTAACGTCAGGCCCGAACAGAGACAAGCCATTGAACGGGGCATTGACAAAAGAAGATTTAAAGGGCTTCGCAAAATCACACAAGCACATCCAGGAATGTCTCCTTAGGGAAATTCCTGAACCAGCTACTCTGCTCCCTCCATCCGCTGCATAAGAGATCAGTATTATGGAGGAGTTGAATACTGAGTTTAAGGTAGAGAGCCGAGAGGAAACTTTCTCTGACACCCCTTCAATTACTGAACTCTGAAGGGTATCTCCTAGCTCCTACAGGAGATCTCTCTGTAGTTTAGTAAAATTAGTCAGGTAATTCAGCGATCTAACAGCAAATGTCACTGAAGAAAAAAATGTGCTTTCCATATTATCCATCGTGCAAGACTCTTTGATCGGTGGATGGACAGAAGAAGATGTCTATGAGAAGTTTTTCTTGGTGGCTGCTGTTACCACCATAGCATCTACTGGAACATCCCTTAGTTAAGAAATTTCTGTCTGATGGTGAGGTGATGAACTTATATGGCCTCCGAGGAACAGGTTCCACTGAATCTGGAAACTCCCATGCCTTTCGAGAAACTAAATCCATAAGTTCTTCGAAAGGCGGAGACACCCAAGTGGAGATACAAAAGCCTTCAGGTACACGGACTCCTTTGCTGAAGGGTTGGTGGACTTAAAGCCACCTCTCTGTTTAAGTACTTCTAAGATGTCTCCAAAGGAGACATCATCAGGAGGTGACCGTGAGGACCCTTAGCTTCATCAAGTTCCGTATCTGATGTGAGGGACTCCTATGGGGAGTTTAAATGCTTCCTCTTGCATAACCTCTTCCAAGGGACCTCTGCAGAGGGGTACTCTGGAAAAGTTATGGAAGAGTGGGGGGCATCCTGAGGCCTAGGATCTCCGTATCCCTATGGATCCAAGGGTATAGAGGCAGACACCAGTGCCTTTAGGGGAAAAATGTCTAGAGATCACAGCGGAACTGCCTGTGGAGTCAGCACTCTTTTTATCACCTCAAAAGCCCCCAGCCCCTGATCCAAGGAAACCCCCGGTTCTAAAGAACCAGATGGAATGCCCGGAACCTAGGAGGACAGCTCCAAGGCTGAGGTAGGATCTGAGCTCACCAGAGCCGATGCCCCAAGAGGCATGTTTGGATCTGACAACTTTCTGTTCTGACTTTTCTCCCGGGACCAGACTGGAGAGCATTGGCTCCTAGACTCTTCAAGTTCCATTGGAGCCGAAGACGTCAGAGCAATGATCGGATCTGCAGATCCTGCGACAGGACTCTGTTATGATGATTCCATCAAAATCAGCTCCAGACATTCTGGCTCCGAGGCTTGAGATTGGATCGGAGGAGGAACTGATGCAGAAGAGGAGGATGTGGTTGGATCCAAAGCCTTCAGAGTTGGATCCGATTAACAACTTGGCAAGCACCGGTGTCCTTAACAGCCTCTGCACCACTCAATCCACATCATTGTCGGACAGGTTCCTGGAAGAGATGAGGGGGCAGGATATTTGGAAGCATACCTCGCAACCTGGAAACATCAACAATCTGGATGAGGCCCATGAAAAATAGGTACCAATCTCTACGCTGATTAACATCTAATTTGCATACATAATTACATAACCCCACCCACTCCAATGGAATTTTGGGATACCAACTTTCAAACGCAAAGTGGAAAACAGACAACCAAAATATGGCACCAGAGTCCCCCTGCAATTATTCTAATGTTCCATTACGTGGTGATTTCACCCCATTTACCATAAACGCTAATGTGTGCATACTGCTTTACTTCTACAATGATTATTTGGATTTTATTTTTACATTTTGCAGCACAACAATGCACAAACATTAGCAGACATCTGCTAAACAAAGCAATACTGTTTCAATGAAAACAGACATGGCATTAAAACTTCTCTGCCATTGAAACTCACATTCATTGAAATAGCATTGAAACCCATACCACATCCAAAGAAAATGCATCTGGCCAGTGGTGGATAAAGATTACTTTTGGGCCGTTTTCAAATCATTGGCCCCTTGCACACAAAACAAGAAACATACATGTGTTCCTTTCTTTGATACATGTTCTTGACTTTAAGTTATATTCCTTGTATAATACAACACACTTGTTAGACAGAGCGCATTTTAAATTTATTGTTTGAACATTTTTCTAGTAGGCTGTACTATAGGCAATGAAAAAAAATGCATGAACAAATAACAACAAAATTGCCCAATTCAGAACATTTCCATCATAAAAGTCTACTTCCATACCCACACTATAAATAAAATGACAGTAGTGTAAGCCATAGATATTTTGCACAGATTCTTGCACTTATTTTCAACTTCAGGTTTTTTTTGGGGGGGTGGGGGCAAAAGGTCACAAACCAGGATCACATTTTAAACATTGCTTATATAATTTTGGAAAGTTGCTAGAATAAAATGTTTTTACCACCATGCATGTCAGTGGTAAGTCTTGAACCTAGGACCCTATGCACTACAGTCAGAGCAAAATAACACTATGCCAAATCAGCAGTTTCCTGAAAAAAAGGAAGACTGATACTTAATGGCTATCATTTAGTGAATTCAGTTCTCACTTCTCACCATAGCTCTCAACCTCTTAGTACAAAAAACCTGGACAAACAAAGCCAATAATGGGGGAATACAAACTCAGTTCTCACCATAGCTCTCAACTCTTAGAACAAAAAACCTGGACAAAGCTCACAAGTGGTGGTGGCTATGGACTTACCAGGGACACATTTTAACCATTGCTTCTATAATTTTGGAAAGTTGCTAGAATAAAATGTGTTATCACCATGCATTTCACTGGCAAGTTTTGAACCCAGGACCCTATGCACTACAGTCAGAGCAACATACTACTATGCCAAATCAGCAGTTTCCTAAAAAATAGGAAAACTGAAACTTAATGGCTATAATTTAGTGAATTCAGTTCTCACTTCTCACCATAGCTCTCAACCTCTTAGCACAAAAAACCTGGACAAAGCCAATATGGTGGAATACAAATTCAGTTCTCACTTCTCACTCACCATAGCTCTCAACTCTTAGCACAAAAAACCTGGACAAACAACAAAGCCAATAATGGGGAATACAAATTCTGTTCTCATGTCTCACCATAGCTCTTTTCAACTCTTAGCACAACAAATCTGAACAAAGCTCAGAAATGGTGGTGGCCAGGGACTTCAGGATCTTCTTACTCTGTACAGAAGGTACAGGGTTTGAGCCTGTAATACCTCTAGCCAACAGGTGTATTACATGGGGGCACACACACACACACACACACACACACACACACACACACACACTCCTTACTTGAGTCCATAACGAGGGATGCTGTTAATCCACTTCACTTGATTCGAGTCCCCAAACATGTTGTTAATCCAAAATGAATGAGCACTGCTGATGTTCCAAATCAAATGAATGGCTGTTCAATGATTTCCCGCTCGTATTTGTAAACAAAAAGTACAGTTTTGTACCTACCATAAATGTAGATGTTCGAGGATCCACATTGCTGCAGTCCTTACTATTGGGTAGTCCGCTGTCCAGTCGGCCCGAATACCAGAGTATATGGCTGACGTCGGTCAGGGCGCATTAGACTGACGTCAGTACGTCAGGGTACTAATGCGCATGACCGACGTCATATCCTCAGTCTTTTCTTGCCCCAGATGTCAGAAGACCCTAAAAAGACAAGGCCCAAAATACCTGCACCAAAAATATGTACAATATATACAGAAATATATGCAAAAATATAAACATATAACCTCACCTACACAACCACCCCTAAACACAGAGGGGAAGGAGGGAGGGTAAATTGGACTGCAGCAATGTGGATCCTCGAACATCTACATTTATGGTAGGTACAAAACTGTACTATGTTCTTCGTTCCACATTGCTGCAGTCCTTACTATTGGGTAGAATCCCAAAGCAGAGGTAAGGGAGGCTGGCAAATCATAAAGAAGCAGGAGCTGACAACATGCCTTGCAAAATAGCTGTGGCAAAACCAGCCCTAGACTTAGAGTAGAGAGGAAGGTGATAATGCTTAGAGAAAGTATGCACTGAACTCCATGTAGCTGCCTCCAAAATATCCTTAGTAGCCACCCCCCTTAGAAATGCAGTTGAAGTGGCAGTAGCCCTAGTGGAATGAGGCCTAATCCCAGCTGGAATCTCCTTGCCATGATGGGAATAACAAAATGAAATGCAAAACCCAATCCACTTAGAAATAGTTTGCTTAGACACAGGCTTGCCCTGAGAACTCAAAGCAAAAGAAACAAACAACTGCTGAGACTGCCTGAAGTCCTTAGTCCTGCTTAAATAATAACGCAACTGCCTATGAACATCTAAAGTGTGCAAAATCTTTTCCCCTTTATTTTGGGGATCTGCATAGAAAGTGGGCAAATGAATAGTTTGGTTTAAAGCCACACTAGAAACCACCTTAGGCATAAAGGAAGGATTAGTACGTAATGATACCCTATCCTTATGAAAAATCAGAAAGGGCTCTACTGCCATAAGGGCCTGCAACTCAGAAACCCTTCTTGCAGAAGTAATAGCCAACAAAAAAGCAGTCTTCCATGACAAATATTTCAAATCAGCAGTACCCGCAGGCTCAAAAGGTTGTAGAGTAAGTTTTTCCAACACAAAATTGAGATCCCAAGCAGGAGTAGGAGCTCTACGTGGGGGTCTTATATTCTTTGCCCCTCTGAGAAACTGCTTGAACAAAGGATGCGAAAACAATGGTGGGTCACAATCATAGTGAGCTGAAATTGCTGCAGCATGAATCTTAATGGAAGAGAAGGACAAACCTTTGTCCAATAACTCAGTAAGATATTGAAGAGCCACACTCAAATTAGGCTCAGAAATATCCAAATTCCTTGCTGCACTCCAAAATAAAAATCTCTTCCATTTTTCTGCGTACACTTTCCTTGTACTAGGTCTTCTAGCTTCCATAATCACATTTAAAACTTGTTGAGGAAGTTGAGACCGGCTGTCTCTCAAAACAGAATATGCCATGCTGTTAGATGAAGAGAGCGAAGCTTGACATTGAGCAGGTGGCCTTCTCTCTGAGACAACAGGTGCGGAATCAAGGGTAAAGGCCATGGAGGCTTCTTTACCAGACTCCTCAGTAATGGGTACCAGTGCTGCCGAGGCCAATCTGGAGCTATTAAAATCATCCTTGGCTTGTCTTGTCTGACCTTTAGAAGCACCTTTGGAAGAAGAGGAAGAGGTGGAAATGCATACACATGAAGATTTTCCCAACTGAAAGAGAGAGCATCCACTTTCCAAGCTGTGTGATGTAACCTCTTTGTGCAAAACTTTGGCAGCTGGTGGTTTAGTGGAGAAGCGAAGAGATCTATGTCTGGAGTTCCCCAGGACACTGTCAACCTTTGAAATACATGAAGATCCAGTTTCCACTCGTGGGGATCCATGATTTGTCTGCTTAACACATCTGCTAAGGAGTTCTGTGCTCCCGGCAGAAACCTTGCCTGAAGAGTTAGTTGCAAGCTGAGCGCAGTCTCCCATAAAATCATTGCTTGCCTGCACAATGGGTAAGAATGTGTTCCCCCTTGTTTGTTGATGTACCACATGACAGTTGTGTTGTCTGTTAGAATCAACACCTGCCCTGGAAGAAGTAACTCCTTGAAAGCCATTAATGCAAACTGGACTGCTAACATCTCCTTCATGTTGATATGTAGATACTGTAGTCTGGCAGGCCACTTGTCTTGTATCCACTTTCCATTTAGATGAGCTCCCCAAGCAATGTCCGAGGCATCGGTCGTTAAAATCTGACTCGCCTCTGGCCGGGTCACAGAGAGTCCCTTGTTTAGGTGACATTCCTGAGCCCACCACAAAAATTCTTTTTGAAGGCAAGGTATTATTTGAATGACAGTGTCCAAATCCTGGCAGTGCTGTGTCCATACATTTTTGAGATACCATTGTAGCTTCCTCATATGCAGTTTGGCATTGGGAAGCACCAGAATACAAGATGCCATGAACCCTAATGCTTGAAGGACTGTCCTTGCAGTCAGCACGGACTGATGATATAGTTGAAGGAAGTAATGTGATAGACTCTTTTGTTTGTCCGGGGTTAAAAAGGCCATCTGGGCTGCTGTATTCAGTCTCACACCCAGAAAGCACATGTCTTGAGAGGGTACTAGACTGGACTTTATTTCGTTCACAGAATACCCTAGGCATCTTAGCACTGCTATAACATATTCCAGATGCTGTAGAAGGTCTTCCTTTTCTTGAGCCAGAATCAGGCAGTCGTCCAAGTAAGGATAGATTTGAATTCCTTGTAGCCTGAAGTAAGCTATCACTGGAGCCAGAACCTTTGTGAATACTCTGGGCGCAGTAGATAAGCCAAAGGGCAATGCAGAGAACTGATAATGAGAATGCCCAGCTCGAAACCGCAGATACTTCCTGCAACTTAGCCTTATAGGCACATGAAGATAAGCCTCCTTGAGATCTAAAGTTACCATCCAGTGATCTTTGCCCAGCAGAGGTAAAAGCTGTTGTAACGTCAACATCTTGAACTTTGGAATGTCCAGATAAGTGTTGAGGAGAGATAAATCCAAAATTGGTCTCCACGTGTTCCCCTTCTTTGGTACTAGGAACAGGCGAGAATAAAATCCTAGGCCCCTTTCTGATACAGGGACTGGCTGAATGGCCCCATCTGGAGTAACTGAGAAATTTGCTTGTGAGCCTCTTTTCTTTGTGGAGGAGGAACGTCTGGCATGCCTTTGAAAGGGGGCAATGTATGGAAATAAAACCTGTAACCGTGGTGAATGATATCCAACACCCATCTGTCTTGAGTAATTAAATCCCAATTTTCTTTGAAAAGAGACAGTCTTCCTCCCAAAGGAGCTGCCAGACGAGAATCTTCTGGCAGCTGAAAAGGCAGGTCATTGGGTCTGTTTACGAAAGGACTGACCCCTGCCCTCACCAGAAGTCTGAGCAGGTGAACTCCTGTTCTAGGCCTAAAAGAACCTTGAGCTCTGCCCCTACCACGTCTAGACCTACCCCTAGACTGGGAGTCATAAGCAGGATATGTCCACCCCTTAGCAGGCCAATTTCTACTAAACTTGGTGGCTGCACCTGCAAAAATCTTTAACAGTTTGCATAGACTTAGCTTTGTCCTCCATTTTCTTTAAAACTGCTTCCACAGGCGAACCAAACAACACATCAGACTGTAAAGGAGCATCCAAAATCCTTGTCTTAACATGCTCAGCTAAATTCTGATCCCTCAACCAGGCATGCCTGCGAAGAACAGAACTAGTAGCAGCCACCCTCGAAGAGGCCTGTACAGCATCAAAACCACATTGCAAAGAATGCTTACCTACTTGTGCAGACACATGAACTAAATCCAGCAACTCTTTACACTCAATACCTTCCGCTAAAGCATCCACCTTAGATTTCAATTGTGAAAGGAGATAATTTTGATATTTTAGCATGTGAAACTGACAATTCAACGCTCTCATGGCTAGAGTGGAAGAAGTATACACTTTCTTTCCCCACCTATCCAAAGCCCTTGCCTCTTTATCAGTGGGAACAGGATTTCTAACCACAGAGGCCTTAACACCTTTAGGCCCCTGAGAAACAGTTTCTGGATCCGCCCTAGGACTCTTAAACAAATACTTATGAGCTTGGGCACCCTATAGTACCTATCAGGTTTAACAGGAGCAGGAGGCAAAGAGTCAGGGTTCAGGGAAGCCTCTGCAAAAACATCTTCCACCACATTCAACACAGGAGGTATAGCTAAGGGCCTATGTTGGGGTAAAATAAGAATTCCCTAAGCCTTTTCCTGGAATCAGAGTAATCTTGGCCTTCCCATTTAAAGTGTTCTCTCATGGAATGCAGAGTCTCTGAAAATGAGAAATCCTCAGGAGGAGAAGCTGTAGGAGTGGAATCATCCACATCAGAATCAGAATAATGTGGAAACTCCTGCAAATCTTCCGCAGAAGACTCTGAAGCCTCTGAATACTGTTCCAAACACTCAAACTCAGGTTCCACCCTAGGCCTCTTATCAGGAGGGGGCATAGAACCTCTAATCATAGTAATCAAATCTTCTGCCATTTTAAGCATATGTTTCTTAGGCACAGAACATGAAGTGCTAGTAGAAGTCCCCACTGAAGCTAAACTTGGCCTACCTCTCAAAGAAGTTTTGGCAACAGAAGGAGAGGCTCTAACTACCTTGGGAAGAGAGGGAAGAACAGTTACCTGAGAAGCCCCCTCAGCCTGGCCTACCTCCTGAGAAGGCACATCCTGTAACAGTAAAGTCTCTGCCTGAGACTCCAAAGAAACTCCTGGCAAAACCTCTGGCTCCACTGAGCCTTCTAAAGAACCGGCGTCCGGGACTGCCGGTTCATCAACCCTAGGCTTCGCTGTTTTGTCCTTGCGCTTCTTGGACGAAGCGGGCGTCGGAGCATCCGACGGCATTTTATAATTACAACGCTTCCCAAACACTAACCTGGCACAGTCTAACCTCCTCTTAATAGTGCGTTTGTTAAACCTAGCACAAGAGCGGCATCCAACAACGTCGTGCTCAGGCCCTAAACAAGGTATACACAAGGTATGGTAATCCCTATGAGGTATCTGTTTCCCACAAGAAATACAGTTATTCACTTTTTCTGACATCCGGTTAAATACTGAGGCAAGAAAAAACCAAAATGTTCCCCAACGGGGTACTTAGCCAACTCTGATTCGGTCTGAAACTCCGGTTTCGGAAATATTTCAGAACGCCAACCTGCACTCGCAAAACTGCTTCTGCATCGGACCATGCAGCAAAAAAGACTGAGGATATGACGTCGGTCATGCGCATTAGTACCCTGACGTACTGACGTCAGTCTAATGCGCCCTGACCGACGTCAGCCATATACTCTGGTATTCGGGCCGACTGGACAGCGGACTACCCAATAGTAAGGACTGCAGCAATGTGGAACGAAGAACATCGAGTGAGTGCTGCTGCTGTTAAATGATTTCCTGCCTGCTCGCATTTGTAGCCAGACCAGCCGGAAATGACGACGTGAGCTCCTTGAGCTGAAATCCAACTGGCTGGTAGCCCTGACGTTGCTGATGTCATCATGTACATAATAACGTCAGCTCCGACAGTGCGGTATTTGAAAAAATTAAAAAATGAAGGGGTGCCACTCGGGAATCGTGGCACCCCTTCATTTGGACCCCAAAACTCGGTAAAAACCAGGTAATTTGGTATGGTTGGGAGGTATGTTTGGAAGGCCGAAGCAAAGGTGACCCGAGAGTAAGGAATACTGGTTCCAAGTCAGGGGACCGGTTCCCCAACTGAAATTCCACCAGCACTGAACCTGATGGAGCCGGGAAAGCAGGCCTCTCAGATCTGACAGCTTTTGGAACCAGAGAGGAAACTTTGGAAATCTTTTTTGAAGGCTCTGACAGAGTATTGGAAGAGGAAGATCTCTTCCCAGACTTATCAGATTTTGATGAAGGAGACTGGTTAGACTTAGAAGAACCCGGACGTTCTTGTATTGCTTCAGAGAAGGGGTTTTTCAGCAGACCTCTAAGAGCCAACTTATTCTTTCTCTCCAAATTGAAGGAGTGACAGATTGAGCAGGACTCCTAAAGATGCACAGCTCCTAAACAGTACACACAAATAGTATGGCTGTCAGTAAGGGACATCATTTTGTCTGCAGTTCTCACATTTTTTAAACCCATAGGGTACTGAATCCTTGGAAGACGTAACAACAAAATCAGCAAGATCAACAACAAGAAAAAACAGCTAAACAATCAAGATACATGAATTTATATATATATAGGCTTACTATCAATATTTATTTTTTATTTAAAATAAATAAAATATATATATATATATATATATATATATATATATATATATATATATATATATATATATATACATATATGTGTAGGCCTACTATCAATATGTCGATCACCCCTAGTCGACACCACAAACGCGAACTCCTAACTGCGACTGTTGATAATGTCAAACACAGATATTCTGAAATGCAAAATCTCACCCCCTTTTTTACCCATGGCAGCACTTGTTTTGTGATGTGGAGCGGTCGGAAATGTCGACGTTCAGTGTTTTTTCACTACTTTGAAGAATTAGCATTATGGCTTTCGCATAAAGGAGTTGCCATCATGTACTTTCGAGGATGGATGATCAACATACGGATATATATATATATATATATATATATATATATATATATATATATATATATATATATATATATATCTGGATCTAGGACTTTTGAACGAAAGTTCAAAAGCCCAAATCCATTACCACCGACCACACTTTAACGAAAGCGCTTTCATCGAAAAAGCTCTTTCGTTAAAGTATGTTAAAAAAAACACAAAATTTACTGGAATGCAGTGGAGCAAGCCCCTCTGCAACCCCTGATGTGGAGAGCTGTGCCCCCCACACCCCCCTACTTTAATATTCTCACTCCGAGGTCGCATTACAGTGGGGAAAAGGGAATTTTACAAGTACAACCGGAATAACAAGCATACTTATGTGAAAGTGCTGCTTCGGTGAATAGCACTTGCGCGCAAGTATGCTCACCAAATTGGGATTCGGTGAAAGATGCAGTCGAGCATCTGTATGTATCCCATAGATATATATATATATATATATATTTTTTTTTAAACAACAAGAAAAACAGCAATTAAACAAGAGTTGTGTAAGAGAAGGGGATGGCGCAGCCCTCTAACTTAAATGGGCTATGCCCAGAGGGTGAAAAAGGGGGGGGAAGCCCTCTAACTTAAACGGCTAATGGAAAGTAGTTCTCTAATTTAAAAGAACTGACTTTGAAAGGATAAAAGACAGCCCTCTAACTAAAAATGGGGCTCTTTAAAGAGAAGCCAGGATAGGGAGAAAAGGCCTGACAGAAAAATGATGGCCAACAGCAGTATAATCATAGAAAACACGTGGGAACAACAAATAATCAAGTCACAAGTTAGTTACAGAAAAAAACTGACAAGAACAATAATTTCCCTCAAAAAGGTAGTAAGAAAAAAGTCTACTTAGCCAGAGCCAGTAAGAACAACACCCGATATTGTTTAGCGGCAAACGTGATCTGGGGAGCTCTCCTAGTGCATGATGGGATAGAGTTTAGCCATGCGCTAGTGGAAGACCTTGAGCTTGTATATAAGGCCGAGTTGGATCTGAGGATCCACCCAACCTAGTAAGAATGAAGGTGAAATAGGACAACAACATGTTTACTGTTTCCTACTTACTTAATGGAGCAAGGTAAGGTGATGTGGATGAGCGGTCTTTTTGTCATGTTTCACAGACAGACTACTGAGCACTGAGTGACATCTCTAATTATTATTTTAATATCATTTCAGTACTGGCTAAAGAATGACATCACATTTGGTCACCTGAGTCTGGTTCCCATACTACCTCTTTTACTAGAAACTGAGTCAGGATCTTGCACATATGTGACACAATACGCACACACATAGAGCTTTGGTAAGATGTGTTACAGCATCTGGAAGCTGTAAAACAATTTTAACACTTCCACTCTTCCTACAAAGCTACTAAGCCAGGCTTCTCAGAGACATTTCACATCTGGCTGCAGTCAGAACTGTAAGATACAATCTTTAGAGCCTAAACCAGGTAATTTAATTTCAGACTATTTTTCAAAGTTAGCTGGACTGAGATTAACCTCTTCTCTTCCAGTATCCTCTGGTACAATATTTTCATTTCAACAGTTACAATACAGTCTGACATACGGGTATATTTCTTTTCTGTACAGTAGGACCCACTGTTAGTACATTTTTCAACACAAAGAACTTTACAAATATATTCCCAACACAAGCACCTGTACAAATCAATTTGATACATGAATGATATATAATTCTTCACAAAATTCCAGCTAGCTTTGCTGGCATACATTACACATCCACTGCCCTACTCCACCTGGCTTAGCTGGCACTACCTCACATCATCACACCCCCCCCCCTTGAATAGTCAAGCTAGTTTTTCAAGTGACCCTGGAGAAACATAGCTTGAGGGACAGGAACCTGTCTAAGAACACATTAACCCACACCCTGTCTTGAGAGTCCATCTCCATTGGCATTGTAGACCCGACTACAGAGCTGCACTGTCATGTCATATACCTGCAACCCTAGGCTCCACCTTAATAACTTGGCATTTCGCTTGCTGTCTCGATGTAGTCACATTAAGGAATTGTGGTCTGTACCCACAGTGAATTTCCTTCCATACAGATATGGCTGAAGTTTCTGCAGTGCCCATACTATGGCTAGACATTCTTTTCCTACAGTTGCATAACATTCCTCCCTAGGTTGGAGTCTATGGCTAAGATATACAACTGGGTGCTCTTCTCCCTCTGAGAAAACCTGGCTGAGTACGGCCCCCACCCAATGATTCGAAGCATCCACCTACACAAAAAATTATTTGCTGTAATGTGGACTGGGTAACACAGGGGATCCTCCCAAAGCCTCTTTAAGCTTTTGCAATGTCTGCTTGCAGGCTGGGGTCCACACTGCCTTATCTGGCCATTTTCCTCATCAGGTCTGTGAGGGGAGCAGCTATTGTACTATAAATGGGAACAAACTTTCTACAGTATCCTGCTGTCCCCAAGAATGCCTTCACCTGTTTTTTTTGGTAACAGGGGCAAGCCCCACCTGAACAGATTCCACTTTGGCAGGTTCTGGCCTGATCTTACCACTCCACACTCTATGTCCCAGGTAGGAGACCTCTGCCATACCCACCTGACACTTACTGGGATTAATGGTAAACCCTGCCCTTTGCAGTCTGCCCAGGACCTTCCTGACATACTGAAGGTGTTCTTTCCAGGAATGGCTGTAGACAGTAATATCGTAGAGGTAAGCAAGGGCATAATCTCCTGCTAGGATACAATCTGCCAACCTTTGGAAGGTTGCTGAGGCATTTTTCATCCCAAAGGGCACGGGTGATGATCCACTTGAAAAACTTGAATGCCATTGCAGATCCTGATGACACCAAGGATAAACCAGACTTAAAAAAGAGGAGGAGGCAGACAGAGATGAGGGGCATACTCCTGGCACTGAAAGACTAGTCAGCTCCAGGACCAAGAGGGGAGGTGACACATTGAGTAAAAAGGACCCCAGTACTGAAAATAGAGCTGAACAGGCTGGTAGTATGGATGGCACAGAGGCATTGGATTTGATAATTTGGTGCCAAGACAAAGCTGGCACCCAGGGTTTCAGAGTCAAGTGTGTCAGATGCATTGACAGCACCAATTGGCAGGAATCTACAGATGTTACAAGAGATGATCCATGGTGGATTTCAGGTCAGAAAAGTACAGTTGTGTACTCTTACCATAAATGTAGAAGTTCAACTGTAATCACTGTTGCAGTCATCACATTTGGGTTATCCCTGCCAGGGTAGCCCTCGGCTGGCCCAAACACCAGAGGCTTAGTATTTCTGGGTCAGTTGCTGTCACTTCAGGACTGACATCAGGTCATCAGTAGTATAAAGTAAGGCAGACGATGCCATTACATCAGTTTTTCTTGCCCTAACCTGTCAGGAGCCCCCAAGTGGAAGCCAGGTTCTGGTGGAAGCACCCCACCAGTAGAAAGTAAATACCAAAAATGTCCCTTGTAAGGAGAGAGAAGAAAGAAGAGGGGGCTGGAGGGAGAGAGGGGAAACCAGAACCACAACAGTGAATACACTCGAAAATCTACATTTATGGTAAATGTACACAACTGTACTATACCCTTCGTGTTTCACTGCTGCAGTCATCACATTTGGGTTGATTCCCAAAGCTGAGGAAAATGGTGGAGGCAGTCAAGGAGACTAGAGTCTGACTAGGATGCCCTGAAAGACTGCAGAGGCAAACCTTGCCCTGGATTTGGAGAAGATAGGCAGGTGGTAATGTTTGATAAAAGTGTGATCAGATGCCCAGATGTCAGCCTCCAGGATGTCCCTGGTGGGTACTTCTCTGAGGAAAGCTGCAGAAGTAGAGGCTGCTCTGGTAGAGTGAGTCCTGACCCCCTTGGGGGAAGGCTTTCCATGTTGCTTGCAGCAGAAATGGATACAGTGTGCTATCCATTTGGAAACTGTATGTTTGGAGATGGCTTTGCCCTCTGCCCCTGCAGCAAAGGTAACCAGCAACTGATCAGATTTTTTGAAGGATTTAGTCCTGGTTAGATAGAATCTGAGCTGTCTGTGCACATCTAGAGAGTGCAGGATCCCCCTTGTTCTGTGGGTTAGGAAAAAAGGTAGGCAAATGAATGGATTGGTTGAGAGCCACACTGGACACCACTTTGGGCATGAAGGATGGGTTAGTCCTGAGGGAAACCCTGTCAGCATGGAAGATGATGAAGGGTTCCACAGCCAAGAGTGCTTGTAGCTCTGAGACCCTTCTGGCTGAAGTGATGGCCAGAAGGAAAGCTGTCTTCCAGGAGAGAAATTTTAGCTCTGCTGAAGATGCTGGTTCGAAGGGGGGAAGGGTGAGCTTTTCCAATACACAGTTAAGGTCCCAAGCTGGGGTTGGTGCTCTTCTAGGTGGCCTCAAGTTGCTAGCCACTCTTATGAATTGTTTGATCAGAGGGTGTGAGAAAAGGGGCTGCTCAGTAGGGAAATGAGCAGAGATAGCAAAGGCATGAATTTTAATAGAGGAAAAAGAGAGACCACTGTGTAGCAGGTCAGCTAAGTAATCCAGGATGAGAGGAAGGGTGGGCTGTGCCATATTGGCTCCCTTAGCCTGAATCCAGGTGCAGAACCTTTTCCATTTGTCAGCATAAGACTTTCTAGTGCTAGGGCATCTGGCCTCATGTATAACATCTAGAACCGGTTTACTGAGGTTGGCAGATTGATCGGTAGTTAGGGAATAAGCCAAGCTGCCAAATTGAGGGTCTGCAATTGGGGATGCATGAATTCTCCTTCCCTCTGGGTCAGGAGGGTTGGGGTCTGAGTGAGATGTCATGGTGGCAGTGGGGCCAAGCTGTGCAGCAGTGGGTACCAGTGCTGGCAAGGCCAGTCTGGTGCAATAAGAATTGTCCTTGTTTTTTTCCTCCTTTATTTTGAGCAGTACCCTGGGGATGAGAGGTAGTGGAGGAAAGGCATAGACTGATAGATTGACCCAGAGGAAGGACAGGGCATCCACTTTCCAAGCCATGCAGTGATGCTCCCTGGTGCAGAACTTGCTGAGCTGATGGTTGGTGTGGGAGGCAAGAGGTCGACCTTCGGGGTGCCCCATTTCTGAGTTATTAGAGTGAAGGTCCTTTTGTCTAGCTGCCACTGATGTGGGTCCAGAAGACGTCTGCTTAAGTGGTCTGCCATTGAGTTTAGAGAAGCTGTCAGGAATTGGGCTAACAGATGGAGTTGCATTACATAGGCTGTGTGCCAAACGGTCATGGCCAGCCTGCATAGGGGGTAGGAGTGAGTCCCTCCCTGCTTGTTGATATATCACATCACAGTGGTGTTGTCTGTTTTGATCAGGAGAGCCCATGAGGAGAGAAGGGGCTTGAAAGCTGTCAAGGCATGCTGGACAGCTATCATCTCTTTTTGGTTGATGTGCAGATGGATTTGCTGTGGGTGCCATTGGCCCTGTATGCACCTGCCGTCCAGGTGTGCACCTCAGTCATAGTCTGATGCATCTGTGGTGAGGGTCTGGGTGGTGGGGGGTGGTGAGAAAGGTAGTCCCTTGTTGTGGGAGCATACTGCTGCCCACCAAACAAAATATTTTCTGAGGCAAGGTATCATGGGTATAAGAGTCTCCAGGTCTTGAGAATGTTGGCACCAAAGGCTTTTTAGGTACCATTGAAGTTTCCACATATGCAGTCTGGCATATAGAATGAGTAGAATGCAAGATTCCATGAACTTGCGGGATTTTCCTTGCAGATAACTGGGGTCTGGTGGCTAACTGAGAGAAGTAGGCTGTCAGGTAAGTTTGCTTTTCTGGTGTAAGGAATGCCATCTGGGATGCTGTGTCCAGACTTGTTTCCAGGAATATAATCCTTTGGGTGGGTACTTGTTTGGATTTCTTTTCAGTGATTGTGTACCCTAGGGAGGTTAGTAGGGACTTTACAAAGGCCAGGTGCTTGAGCAGCTTTTCCTGGCTGTCTGCCTGAATTAGACAGTCGTCTAAGTATGGGTAAATCTGGACATTCCTTTGTCTGCAAAAGGCAATGGCTGGAGCCAGACATTCTGTGAAAACTCTGGGAGCAGTAGATAAGCCAAAGGGAAGTGCAGAGAACAGAAAGTGCAGAGATCCTGCCCTGAAACATAGCTATTTCCTGCATGATTCCCTGATAGGAATGTGGAGGTAGGCCTCTTTTAGGTCTAGGGTGACTAGCCAAGCATCCTTGGAGAGCATGGGTAGCAGCTGGTGGAGGGTGAGCATTTTGAATTTTGGTATCACCAGGTAGGTGTTTAGAATGGATAGAGCGAGGATGGGGCGCCATGTGCCCTCTTTTCTGGGTACCAGAAAAAGTCTGGAGTAGAAACCTTGGCCTTTCTGTTCTGCAGGAATGTGTATTGCCCTCATTGAGAGCAGCTACTGAACAGAATAAAACATAGAACGTTGACAGCCCCAGTGTCTTGAGACAAAACTCACCAAAAACGGCAATTCAGCAGCTGAAATGTGTGTATGAAACAAGTGGAACAAGTGAAACAAACGCCTTCAAAAACCAGCGATATCCACAGCCAAACTCTCAGCAGTTAAATAAACTTTTTTTGAATATTAATATTTAATACTATAATATTTTTAAGGTTTAGATCTATATTTTATATTATATAATACATCGTACATTGTATTTGTTCACATTGTGTTTAGCATAGATAGGATTTTTATAATAATAGGTTTTGCACTATGTGTATTTTAGGTGTCATATACCTTTAATATGAAGCATTGTGTATTTTGAATTTTGGCGCCATAAAGTTTATTTAACTGCTGAGAGGTTTGTTTCAACTTGTTCTGAAGAAGCTTGCCATTTAGCAAGTGAAAGCGCTTAACCTTTTGGATTATTCTGTGTTTCGTTTAATAAAATTACAGTTTGGCTGAGGATTCCGTTGGTTTTTGAAGACATTTGTTATATTTGTTTTATCTGTTCCACTGGCTTTCAAAAAAAGTTTATTTAACTGCTGAGAGTTTGGCTGTGGATATCGCTGGTTTTTGAAGGCATTTGTTTCACTTGTTCCACTGGCTTTCGTACACACGTTTCAGCTGCTGAATTGCCGTTTTTTGGAGATTTTCGTCTCAAGAATCTGGGACTGTCAACATTCTATGTTTTATTCTGTTCAGTAGTTACTTGGAATGTTGTTTGTGCTGGCTCATTGAGAGCAGGGAAAGGACTTGCTGTTGTGCCTCTGCCCACTGGTTTGGAGCTAAATCTGGGAACCCTTTTGGAGTAGGAAGGCTGTGGAAAGAAAATTTGTATCCCTGGGACACTATGTTGAGGACCCAGCAGTTGTTGGTAATGGTGGCCCAGGTGCTTGCGTGAAAGGAGAGTTTTCTTCTTAGGGGTAAGTGAAGGTGGGCAGAGGGAGGAGTGGGGAAGGAGAGTCATTGTGAGTTCTTACCATGAGAGGGTGGCTTAGAACTCCCTGTTTGTGAAGTGGAGGAAGTCCACTGTTTAGATCTCTGCATTCCCTGTGGCTGCTATCTGGGAGGGTCTGCTTCCATGGGGTATGGGCTGAACTGACCTGGTGGGAGCAGGAAAGGAACAGTGCTTGGAGGGGCAATGCCTACTGAACCTGGGTGGTTGGACCTGTAAGAAATCCTTAACTGTCTGCATAGATTTTGCTTTTTCTTCCATCTTTTATAAGACCTCTTCTGCCTTAGTACCAAATAAGTTGCCATTGTGCAAGGGTGCATCCAACAATTTAGATTTAACATGGTCTGGCAAGGGCTGTTCCTTAAGCCATGCATGCCTTCTAAGGACGGAACCAGCAACTGCTGCCCTGCAAGAAGCTTCTAGGGCGTCAAAACCACAGTGCAAGGTATGTTTAGTTACTTGACTTGCAGAATGCATTAACTCTTGTAACTCTTTAGATTCTGCACAAGCAGGAAAGGAAGACATTTTTTGTTTGAGGAGTTCCAGGGTATGTTGCTGAAATTTTACCATATGGAACTGGCAATTTAGTGCTCTGATAGCAAGAGTAGCAGAGGTGTATACTTTTTTACCAAATCTGTCTAGTACTCGGGAATCCCTATCTGAGGAAGTGAGATTCTTAGCAGAGGTTGCTTTAATTCCTTTAGGCCCTTGAAAAATTACCTCAGGGTCAGCAGTAGGATTTTTAAAAAAAAATTTGTGTGAGTCAGGGACTCTGTAATACCTGTCTGGTTTTCTGGGTGCAGGAGGAAGGGTGTCAGGAATCAAACTGGATTTCAGGAAATAATCCTCCACAACATCCAGGACTGGGAGAATGGCCAGGGGTCTGTGCTGTGGTAGATCTAAGAATTCCAAGTCTCTTTTTAGACTGAGGGTAGTCCTGACATTCCCATTGGAAATGTTCCCTTAAGGTATGAAGGGTTTCCCCAAAGGAAAAGTCCTTGGGGGAGAGGCTGAAGGAATGGACTCATAAGCAGAGAGGGGTTGCATGTCGTCATATTCAGATGCATCAGAGTCATCAGATTCCTGTTCAGACAAAACCACTGGGGACAGATCTCTTTTTCTTTTGGAATGGGTAGCTTGGCTTCCCCTGATCAGCATGATAAGGTCTTCCGCCAATTTAAGCATTTGAGACAGGCAAGGAAGCAGGTGCATGAGATTGGATCGTCGGTTTTTTGGGTGTGGTTCGCATCCTGAGCCTTAGAAACTCTGTAGTTTTCGAAAGAATGGCAGATGTGAAAGAAGTCATCGGTTTGTGTCAAGAATTGGTAGTGCGAAGGACTTCCTCAGAAGCCGGTGCCTGTTCAGCGGCTTCAGACACATCCAAGGGAGCGACAACCACAGGATCCTTAGTCGAAGAAGAGTTTTGCGGCATACTGGACTCCAAAAAGGTCTCGGTAGCAGCCAGCGAAACCACAAAAAGCAGGCATTCAGGGGCTGCGAAAGCATCTCACTGAGGACCAGAGAATTGACGACTAGTTTAATGGAGGCATCGTCGGTAGGTTTGGACCTGTGAGGTCTGTCTCTGTCTTTATTTTTATGTTTTTCCTGGAAGATCTGCTGTCAGATGGCTTACCGAAGCCATATTGGAATTCGAGGACTGTAAGCAAAAATATCTAGCTACAATAAGGGCCCGATGATGTATAGTTCTGGTGTTGAACAAAGCACAAAAGCAACAGCGGGGGACATCATGGTCTGGGCCTAAGCAAGTGACGCAGTAAGAATGAAAGTCTCGGTGTGGTATTTGCTTCCCACAGGCGAGACAATTGTTAACTTTTTCTGACATGGGTTAGTGCAAGAAAAAAGGATCCTCAACGGGGTACTTAGCTTTAGAAAACTTCAGCTTCAATTCGGAGACAAAAACTCAGGTAGCGTCCGACCGGCACTCGTGTGAACTGCTTCTGCTTCGGGCTCCGCGGCAAGAAAGACTGATGTAATGGAATCGGCTGCCTTACTTTATACTATTGACAACCTGATGTCAGTCCTGAAGTGACAGCAACCGACGCAGAAATACTAAGCCTCTGGTATCCGGGCCTGCCGAGGGCTACCCTGGCAGAGATAACCCAAATGTGATGACTGTAACAGTGAAACACGAAGAACATCCACCGATACCAAAAGGCATGCCAGGGAAGAAGCAATAGAAAACGGAACTGGTGGGCCAACCCAATTTACCCTAGAAAGAGAAAGGGATGGGATGATACCCATATCTATCTGAGCCCTGATGTGTACTCTTATCATTTGTTCCCAGTCTATGCCTACATTACCCTTTGTAGACCTAAGGGAAGACACTGGGGGAGGTCTCCCTCTCTAAGAACCTGTTACCTAAAGTGTGGCTATGAGGGCACCTGCCTGAAATCATAATAGTCTTGGTTTTGATGAACGTGGACACCAAAGGGCTAGAACCACTATATTCCAATAAGATTGGAGTCAATGGAACAGAAACAGGAGGTGGCTTAGCAATTTTTGCAGTTGGAGAAGAAGATTGGTTAGCCTGTCTCTTACTCTTTTCATTTTGTTTTGTTGTTCTCTCTCTTTCTGTCCCTCTCTCTGGATCTGCCCTTGTCCTTTTCCTGTAGTTTTTCTCTCAGATAGTAATTGTCATCAGCCAAATCTCCTGCTGTAGCAGGGAGAAGTCTCTTCAATATCAGTATATATTTTTTCTTTCAATAAGAAATTTATGATCAAAGGACTTGCAAATATTACATGATACTTGTAGGTACTCTGGCCCCAAGCACACAGCAACGCTCATATGTGTCTAGGGGTGAAATTTTCTGCCCAATCTTGCAGCACTTGCAGACACCCAAAGCTTTCTTCACGACTAGAATTTGTAAATATTAATGCAATAGTCACCACAACTGGTGAAAAGGAAGAAAAGGAAACTGGAAGAACACCCTAAATAGAAAAGTGAAGAAAGGTTCAAGAAGGATGCAGTTTTTTTTTCTGTCAGAAATATTGAAAATAAGTAATAAAGATTTGGGTAGGCCTCAGAATAGAAACAAGAGGAGAAAAGTGAAATTTTTACTATAGCTCCAATACACTGACTATCAATAAGTAATAATATGCAGTTTGAAATTTTTTTAACATTTGTTTACTGGGAAAGTCCAACTTGGAGCAAAGCCAATATTCAGCAGAGGCCCAGGGAGAAATGCTCCAGATGCATGTTTTTGAAACATGGGCAGAAACTGGAGCACCTAGAGGAAACCCACATGAATGCAAGAAGGACATGCAGACCCCGCACAGAATGCACTCCCAGCTGAGAATCGAACTGGAGAACCTCTTGCTGTGAGGCGACAACACTGCCGCTGCACCACTGTGCTGTCCAACTGATGTGTTCCAGAGAACATTGGTTTAGTTTTAGTTGAACTGACAGTAAGTGTATGCTACGATAACCACAGTTACTCTGTAGTAAAGTCATTTTGCAGTAGGTTTTATAAATCAAAATAAGATTTTAAATGAAGAGACGTTATATAAAGAAGTACCACTTATCTGAAAAACTGCAAATAGCACTTGAGGATTCTGTCTGATGAGAATGGCAGCAATTGAGATCTGGGGAACAGAAAGAATACACAGCATTATTGGAGAGTGGAGGAGTTCAAGCAGTGAAGAAACATCTATGAGGAAAATTTGCTAACCCAGACTTGTCATGAGGGTGGATAACCCATCAGTCAAGACAGCCACAGAAGACAATATAAGGTCATCAACTTGGAAACCAGGAATATTATTTCAGAAAGGCATGAAACTGAGCTAAGTGAAATAAGCATCTAGGCAGAAATTTGGAGAAATTCTTCAAACTGCATAGGGCCAGTGTGATGGGGAAATTTTCTAAAAACTGCCTGTATTGTTCACAGACAGTAGATACTTCATTATGTAGAGTATGTACACACTAAAGCCAATCATGATGTGCAGCAGACATTCAAATGAGTGCCAAAAACATGAATACATGCTGCCATATTATTCAAGAACAGAAAAAGTACAGTTTTGTACCTACCATAAATGTAGATGTTCAAAGATCCACATTGCTGCAGTCCTTACACTTGGGTAGTCCGCTGTCCTCGGTCGGCCCGAATATCAAAGTATAAGGCTGACGTCGGTCAAGGCGCATTTGACTGACATCAGGACGTCAGGGTACAAATGCGCATGACCGACGTCATATCCTCAGTCTTTTCTTGCCCCAGATGTCAGAAGACCCTAAAAAGAAAGGTCAAAACCAAAAGACAGCAAACAAACAACCCACCATCCTAGCACTAAAAATATGTACAATATATACAATATATACAATATACCTCATATTGACAACCCAACCCACACAACCGCCTCTAACTACAGAGGGGAAGGAGGGAGGGTAAATTGGACTGCAGCAATGTGGATCTTCGAACATCTACATTTATGGTAGGTACAAAACTGTACTATGTTCTTCATCTCACATTGCTGCAGTCCTTACACTTGGGTAGAATCCCAAAGCAGAGGTAAGGGAGGATGGCCAAACTATAAGGAAGCAGGAGCTGCCAAAATGTCCTGCAAAACAGCAGTGGCAAAACCAGCCCTAGATTTAGAATAAAGTGGTAGGTGATAATGCCTAGAGAAAGTATGCACTGAACTCCAAGTAGCTGCCTCCAAAATATCCTTAGTTGCCACCCCCTCAAAAAGCTGTCAAGTGGCAGTAGCCCTAGTGGAATGAGGCCTAATCCCAGCTGGAATCTCCTTGCCATGATGGGAATAACAGAAAGCAATGCAAAACCCAATCCACTTAGAAATAGTTTGTTTTGACACAGGCTTGCCCTGAGAACTCAAAGCAAAAGAAACAAATAACTGCTGAGACTGCCTGAACCCTTTAGTTCTGTCCAAATAATATCGCAACTGCCTGTGTACATCTAAAGTGTGCAAAATCTTTTCCCCTTTATTTTGGGGATTTGCATAAAAAGTAGGCAAATGAATAGTTTGGTTTAAAGCCACACTAGAAACCACTTTAGGCATAAAGGAAGGATTAGTACGTAAAGATACCCTATCCTTATGGAAAATTAAGAAAGGCTCAACCGCCATAAGGGCCTGCAACTCAGAAACCCTTCTTGCAGAGGTAATGGCCAACAAAAAAGCAGTCTTCCATGATAAATATTTCAACTCGGTAGTAGCTGCAGGCTCAAAAGGTTGTAGAGTGAGTTTCTCCAACACAAAATTGAGATCCCAAGCAGGAGTAGGAGCTCTACATGGGGTCTTATATTCTTTGCCCCTCTAAGAAATTGCTTGAACAAAGGATGAGAAAACAATGGTGGGTCACAATCATAGTGAGCGAAATTGCTGCAGCATGAACCTTAATAGAAGAGAAGGACAAACCTTTGTCCAGTAACTCAGTAAGATATTGAAGAGCCACACTTAAATTAGGCTCAGAAACATCCAAATCCTTTGCTGCACTCCAAAATAAAAATCTCTTCCATTTATCTGCGTACACTTTCCTTGTACTAGGCCTTCTAGCTTCCAAAATAACATTCAAAACTTGCTGTGGAAGTTGAGACCCACTATGGTTCAAAACAGAATATGCCAGGCTGTTAGGTGAAGAGAGTGAAGCTTGACATTGAGCAAATGACTGTCCTCCTGAGACAACAGGTGTGGAATCGAAGGCAAAGGCCATGGAGGCTCCCGTACCAGGCTTCTCAATAATGGGTACCAATGCTGTCGAGGCCAATCTGGAGCTATCAAAATCATCCTTGGCTTGTCCTGTCTGGCCTTTAGTAGTACCTTTGGGAGGAGAGGCAGAGGTGGAAAGGCATACACATGAAGATTGCTCCAATTGAAAGAAAGAGCATCCACTTTCCAAGCTGTGGGATGAAACCTTTTCATGCAAAACTTTGGCAGCTGGTGGTTTAGTGGAGAAGCGAACAGATCTATGTCTGGAGTTCCCCATGACACTGTCAATTTCTGAAATACATGAGGATCCAATTTCCACTCGTGGGGATCCATAATTCGTCTGCTCAACACATCTGCTAAGGAGTTCTGTGCTCCCGGCAGAAACCTTGCCTGAAGATTTAGCTGTAAACTGAGAGCAGTCTCCCACAAAATCATTGCTTGCCTGCATAGAGGATAAGAATGTGTTCCCCCTTGCTTGTTGATGTACCACATGACAGTTGTGTTGTCTGTTAAAATCAACACCTGCCCTGGAAGAAGTAAATCCTTGAAAGCTATTAATGCAAACTGGACTGCTAACATCTCCTTCAAGTTGATATGTAGATGTTGTAGTCTGGCAGGCCACTTGTCTTGTATCCACTTTCCATTCAGATGAGCTCCCCAAGCTTTGTCTGAGGCATCTGTCGTTAGAATCTGACTCGCCTCTGGCCGGGTCACAGAGAGTCCCTTGTTTAGGTGACATTCCTGAGCCCACCACAACAATTCCTTTTGAATGCAAGGTATTATTTGAATGACAGTGTCCAGATCCTGGCAGTGCTGTGTCCATACATTTTTGAGATACCATTGTAACTTCCTCATATGCAGTTTGGCATTGGGAAGCACCAGAATACAAGATGCCATGAACCCCAAGGCTTGAAGGACTGTCCTTGCAGTCAGCCTGGACTGATGAGACAATTGAAGAAAGTAAAGGGAAAGATTCTTTTGTTTGTCCGGGGTCAAAAAGACCATCTGGGATGCTGTATTCAGTCTTACACCCAGAAAGCACATGTCCTGAGAGGGTACTAGACTGGACTTTATTTCGTTCACAGAATACCCCAGGCATCTTAGCACTGCTATCACATATTCCAAATGAAGAAGAAGCTCGTCCCTTCCTTGAGCCAGAATCAGGCAATCGTCCAAATAAGGATAGATCTGTATTCCTTTTAGCCTGAGGAAAGCTATCACTGGAGCCAGAACTTTCGTGAACACTCTGGGCGCAGTAGATAAGCCAAAGGGCAATGCAGAGAACTGATAATGAGAAGTCCCAGCTCGAAAACGCAGATACTTCCTGCAACTCAGTCTGATAGGAACATGAAGGTAAGCCTCCTTGAGATCCAAAGTTACCATCCAATGATCTTTGCCCAGCAGAGGTAAAAGCTGTTGTAACGTCAACATTTTGAACTTGGGAATGTCCAGATAAGTGTTGAGGGTAGATAAATCCAAAATTGGTCTCCACGTGTTCCCTTTCTTTGGTACTAGGAACAGGCGAGAATAAAATCCTAGGCCCACTTCTGGCATAGGGACCGGCTGTATGGCCCCTATTTGAAGTAACAGAGAAATTTGTTTGTGAGCCTCTATTCTTTGTTGAGGAGGAACGTCTGGCATGCCTTTGAAAGGAGGCAAGGTATGGAAATAAAACCTGTAACCGTGGTGTATGATATCCAATACCCATCTGTCTTGGGTAATCAAACTCCAATTTTCCTTGAAAAGTGCCAACCTTCCTCCCAAAGGTGCTGCCAGACGAAAAGGCTCTGGCAGCTGAAAAGGTAGGTCATTGGGTCTGCTTACGAAAGGACTGACCCCTGCCCTCACCCGAAGACTGTGCAGGTGAACTCCCTGTTCTAGGCCTGAAAGAGCCCTGAGCTCTGCCCCTACCACGTCTAGACCTACCCCTAGACTGGGAATCATAAGAAGGATACGTCCACCCCTTGGTAGGCCAATTTCTACTAAACTTCGGAGGCTGAACCTGCAAAAAATCTTTAACAGTCTGCATAGACTTAGCCTTGTCTTCCATTTTCTTTAAGACTGCCTCAACAGGAGAACCAAACAACACATCAGATTGTAAAGGAGCATCTAAAATCCTTGTCTTAACATGGTCAGATAAATTCTGATCCCTCAGCCAGGCGTGCCTGCGAAGAACTGACCCAGTGGCAGCCACCCTAGACGAGGCCTGTACGGCATCAAAACCACATTGCAAAGAATGCTTACCCACCTGTTCAGAAACATGTACTAAATCTTGTAACTCTTTACACTCAATACCTTCCGCCAGAGCATCTACCTTAGACTTCAATTGTGAAAGGAGATAGTTTTGGTATTTCAACATGTGAAAAGTACAGTTTTGTACCTACCATAAATGTAGATGTTCGAAGATCCACATTGCTGCAGTCCTTACACTTGGGTAGTCCGCTGTCCTCGGTCGGCCCGAATATCAAAGTATAAGGCTGACGTCGGTCAAGGCGCATTTGACTGACATCAGGACGTCAGGGTACAAATGCGCATGACCGACGTCATATCCTCAGTCTTTTCTTGCCCCAGATGTCAGAAGACCCTAAAAATAAAGGTCAAAACCAAAAGACAGCAAACAAACAACCAACCACCCTTGCACTAATTATATGTACAATATATACAATATACACAATATTTACAACCCAACCCACACAACCACCTCTAACTACAGAGGGGAAGGAGGGAGGGTAATTGGACTGCAGCAATGTGGATCTTCGAACATCTACATTTATGGTAGGTACAAAACTGTACTATGTTCTTCATCTCACATTGCTGCAGTCCTTACACTTGGGTAGAATCCCAAAGCAGAGGTAAGGGAGGATGGCCAAACTACAAGGAAGCAGGAGCTGCCAAAATGCCCTGCAAAACAGCAGTGGCAAAACCAGCCCTGGATTTAGAGTAAAGTGGCAGGTGATAATGCCTAGAGAAAGTATGCACTGAACTCCAAGTAGCTGCCTCCAAAATATCCTTGGTTGCCACTCCCCTCAAAAGGCTGTCGAAGTGGCAGTAGCCCTAGTGGAATGAGGCCTAATCCCAGCTGGAATCTCCTTGCCATGATGGGAATAACAGAAAGCAATGCAAAACCCAATCCACTTAGAAATAGTTTGTTTTGACACAGGCTTGCCCTGAGAACTCAAAGCAAAAGAAACAAACAACTGCTGAGACTGCCTGAACCCTTTAGTTCTGTCCAAATAATATCGCAACTGCCTGTGTACATCTAAAGTGTGCAAAATCTTTTCCCCTTTATTTTGGGGATTTGCATAAAAAGTAGGCAAATGAATAGTTTGGTTTAAAGCCACACTAGAAACCACCTTAGGCATAAAGGAAGGATTAGTACGCAAAGATACCCTATCCTTATGGAAAATCAAGAAAGGCTCAACCGCCATAAGGGCCTGTAATTCAGAAACCCTTCTTGCAGAGGCAATGGCCAACAAAAAGGCAGTCTTCCATGATAAATATTTCAACTCAGAAGTAGCTGCAGGCTCAAAAGGTTGTAGAGTGAGTTTCTCCAACACAAAATTGAGATCCCAAGCAGGAGTAGGAGCTCTACGTGGGGGTCTTATTTTCTTTGCCCCTCTAAGAAATTGCTTGAACAAAGGATGAGAAAACAATGGAGGGTCACATTCATAGTGAGCTGAAATTGCTGCAGCATGAACCTTAATAGAAGAAAAGGACAAACCTTTGTCCAGTAACTCAGTAAGATATTGAAGAGCCACACTTAAATTAGGCTCAGAAACATCAAAATCCTTTGCTGCACTCCAAAATAAAAATCTCTTCCATTTATCTGCGTACACTTTCCTTGTACTAGGCCTTCTAGCTTCCAAAATCACATTCAAAACTTGTTGTGGAAGTTGAGACCCTCTATGGTTCAAAACAGAATATGCCAGGCTGTTAGGTGAAGAGAGTGAAGTTTGACATTGAGCAAATGGCTGTCCTCCTGTGACAACAGGTGTGGAATCAAGGCAAAGGCCATGGAGGCTTCCGTACCAGACTTCTCAGTAATGGGTACCAGTGCTGTCGAGGCCAATCTGGAGCTATTAAAATCATCCTTGGCTTGTCCTGTCTGACCTTTAGAAGTACCTTTGGGAGGAGAGGCAGAGGTGGAAAGGCATACACATGAAGATTGCTCCAATTGAAAGAAAGAGCATCCACTTTCCAAGCTGTGGGATGAAACCTTTTGTGCAAAACTTTGGCAGCTGATGGTTTAGTGGAGAAGTGAACAGATCTATGTCTGGAGTTCCCCATGACACTGTCAATTTCTGAAATACATGAGGATCCAATTTCCACTCGTGGGGATCCATAATTTGTCTGCTCAACACATCTGCTAAGGAGTTCTGTGCTCCTGGCAGAAAACTTGCCTGAAGATTGAGCTGTAAACTGAGAGCAGTCTCCCACAAAATCATTGCTTGCCTGCATAGAGGATAAGAATCGTTCCCCTTGCTTGTTGATGTACCACATGACAGTTGTGTTGTCTGTTAGAATCAACACCTGCCCTGGAAGAAGTAAATCCTTGAAAGCTATTAATGCAAACTGGACTGCTAACATCTCCTTCAGGTTGATATGTAGATGTTGTAGTCTGGCAGGCCACTTGTCTTGTATCCACTTTCCATTTAGATGAGCTCCCCAAGCTTTGTCCGAGGCATCTGTCGTTAAAATCTGACTCGCCTCTGGCCGGGTCACAGAGAGTCCCTTGTTTAGGTGACATTCCTGAGCCCACCACAAAAATTCCTTTTGAATGCAAGGTATTATTTGAATGACAGTGTCCAGATCCTGGCAGTGCTGTGTCCATACATTTTGAGATACCATTGCAGCTTCCTCATATGCAGTTTGGCATTGGGAAGCACCAGAATACAAGATGCCATGAACCCTAAGGCTTGAAGGACTGTCCTTGCAGTCAGCCCGGACTGATGAGATAGTTGATGGAAGTAAAGGGAAAGACTCTTTTGTTTGTCCGGGGTTAAATGCGCCATCTGGGATGCTGTATTCAGTCTTACACCCAGAAAGCACATGTCCTGAGAGGGTACTAGACTGGACTTTATTTCGTTCACAGAATACCCCAGGCATCTTAGCACTGCTATCACATATTCCAAATGATGAAGAAGCTCTTCTCTTCCTTGAGCCAGAATCAGGCAGTCGTCCAAATAAGGATAGATCTGTATTCCTTTTAGCCTGAAGAAAGCTATCACTGGAGCCAGAACTTTCGTGAACACTCTGGGCAGTAGATAAGCCAAAGGGCAATGCAGAGAACTGATAGTGAGAAGTCCCAGCTCGAAAACGCAGATACTTCCTGCAACTTAGTCTGATAGGAACATGAAGGTAAGCCTCCTTGAGATCCAAAGTTACCATCCAATGATCTTTGCCCAGCAGAGGTAAAAGCTGTTGTAACGTCAACATTTTGAACTTGGGAATGTCCAGATAAGTGTTGAGGGTAGATAAATCCAAAATTGGTCTCCACGTGTTCCCCTTCTTTGGTACTAGGAACAGGCGAGAATAAAATCCTAGGCCCACTTCTGGCATAGGGACCGGCTGTATGGCCCCTAGTTGAAGTAACAGAGAAATTTGCTTGTGAGCCTCTATTCTTTGTTGAGGAGGAACGTCTGGCATGCCTCTGAAAGGAGGCAAGGTATGGAAATCAAACCTGTAACCTTGGCGTATGATATCCAATACCCATCTGTCTTGGGTAATTAAACTCCAATTTTCTTTGAAAAGTGCCAACCTTCCTCCCAAAGGTGCTGCCAGACGAGAAGACTCTGGCAGCCGAAAAGGTAGGTCATTGGGTCTGTTTACGAAAGGACTGACCCCTGCCCTCACCTGAAGACTGTGCAGGAGAACTCCCTGTTCTAGGCCTGAAAGAGCCCTGAGCTCTGCCCCTACCACGTCTAGATCTACCCCTAGACTGGGAATCATAAGAAGGATACGTCCACCCTTTAGCAGGCCAACTTCTACTAAACTTTGGAGGCTGAACCTGCAAAAAATCTTTAACAGTCTGCATAGATTTAGCCTTGTCTTCCATTTTCTTCAAAACTGCCTCAACAGGAGAACCAAACAACACATCAGATTGTAAAGGAGCATCTAAAATCCTTGTTTTAACATGGTCAGATAAATTTTGATCCCTCAGCCAGGCGTGCCTGCGAAGAACTGACCCAGTGGCAGCCACCCTAGACGAGGCCTGTACAGCATCAAAACCACATTGCAAAGAATGCTTACCCACCTGTTCCGAAACATGTACTAAATCTTGTAACTCTTTACACTCAATACCTTCCGCCAGAGCATCTACCTTAGACTTCAATTGTGAAAGGAGATAGTTTTGGTATTTCAACATGTGAAACTGGCAATTCAAAGCCCTCATAGCTAGAGTGGAAGAAGTATAAACTTTCTTTCCCCATCTATCCAAGGCCCTGGCTTCTTTATCTGCAGGAACCGGATTCTTGACAACAGAAGCCTTAACACCTTTAGGCCCCTGGCTAACAGTTTCTGGGTCTGCCCTAGGACTCTTAAACAGATACTTATGAACTTCAGGCACCCTGTAATACCGATCCGGTTTAACAGGAGCAGGAGGCAAAGAATCAGGATTAAGAGAAGCCTCTGTAAAAACATCTTCCACTACATCCAAAACAGGAGGTATAGCCAAAGGCCTATGCTGGGGTAAAAACAAAAATTCCCTAAGCCTTTTCCTGGAATCAGAGAAGTCCTGACCTTCCCACTTAAAATGCTCCTTCATGGAATGAAGAGTTTCTGAAAAAGAAAAATCCTCAGGAGGAGAAGCAGAAGGAGTAGAATCATCCACATCAGAATCAGAATAAGGAGAGTACTCCTGCAAGTCTTCAGCCGAAGACTCTGAAACATCCGAAGCCTGCTCAAAACTCCTAGCTCAGGCTCCACCCTAGGTCTCTTATCAGGAGGGGGCAAAGAACCCCTAATCAGAGTAATCAAATCTTCTGCCATTTTAAGCATATGCTTCTTGGGCACAGTTCCAGAAGAACTACGCTGACACCAACTGAAGCTAAACCTGGCCTGCCTCTAGGAGAAGCCTTGGAAACAGAAGGAGAGGGCCTAACCACCCTAGGCAGGAGGGAGTATAGTAACCTGAGAAGCCCCATCACCCTGGCCTGCCTCCTGAGAGGCCACATCCTGCAATAACAAGGTCTCTCCCTGGGATCCCAAAGAAACCTCCGGTGGAACCACCGGCTCCACCGACACCTCTAAAGAACCGGCGTCCGCAGGACGGTTCTTCTAGCCTAGGCTTCACTGCTTTGTCCTTGCGCTTCTTGAAGAAGCGGGCCGGAGCATCCGGCGGCATTTTATAATTGCACCGCTTCCCAAAGACTAACCTGGCACAATCTAATCTCCTCTTTATAGTGCGCTTATTAAATCTAGCACAAGAGCGACACCCAACAACGTCGTGCTCAGGCCCTAAACAAGGAATACACAAAGTATGATAGTCTCTATGCGGTATCTGTTTCCCACAAGAAATACAATTATTCACTTTTTCTGACATCCGGTAAACCACTGAGGCAAGAAAAAACTAAAATATTCCCCAACGGGGTACTTAGCCAACTTTGACTCGGTCTGAAACTCCGAAAACGAAAAATTTCAGAACGCCAACCGGCACTTGCAATACTGCTTCTGCATCGGACCATGCGGCAAAAAAGACTGAGGATATGACGTCGGTCATGCGCATTTGTACCCTGACGTCCTGATGTCAGTCAAATGCGCCTTGACCGACGTCAGCCTTATATTTTGATATTCGGGCCGACCGAGGACAGCGGACTACCCAAGTGTAAGGACTGCAGCAATGTGAGATGAAGAACATCTGGCAATTCAAAGCCCTCATAGCTACGGTGGAAGAAGTATAAACTTTCTTTCCCCATCTATCCAAAGCCCTGGCCTCTTTATCTGGAGGAACCGGATTTTTGACAACAGAAGCCTTAACACCTTTAGGCCCCTGACTAACAGTTTCTGGGTCTGCCCTAGGACTCTTAAAAAGATACTTATGAGCTTCAGGCACCCTGTAATACCTATCCGGTTTAACAGGAGCAGGAGGCAAAGAATCAGGATTAAGAGAAGCCTCTGCAAAAACATCTTCCACCACATCCAGAACAGGAGGAATAGCCAAAGGCCTATGCTGGGGTAAAAACAAAAATTCCCTAAGCCTTTTCCTGGAATCAGAGAAGTCCTGACCTTCCCACTTAAAATGCTCCCTCATGGAATGAAGAGTCTCTGAAAAAGAAAAATCCTCAGGAGGAGAAGCAGAAGGAGTAGAATCATCCACATCAGAATCAGAATAAGGAGAATACTCCTGCAAGTCTTCAGCCGAAGACTCTGAAACATCCGAAGCCTGCTCAAAACTCCCTAGCTCAGGTTCCACCCTTGGTCTCTTATCAGGAGGGGGCAAAGAACCTCTAATCAAAGTAATCACATCTTCTGCCATTTTAAGCATATGCTTCTTGGGCACAGTTCCTGAAGAACTAGGGGTGACACCAACTGAAGCTAAACCTGGCCTGCCTCTGGGAGAAGCCTTGGAAATAGAAGGAGAGGGCCTAACCACCCTAGGAAGGGAGGGGAGCACAGCAACCTGAGAAGCCCCTTCGGCCTGACCTGCCTCCTGAGAGGCCACATCCTGCAATAACAAAGTCTCTCCTGGGACTCCAAAGAAACCTCCGGCGGAACCACGGCTCCACCGACACCTCTAAAGAACCGGCGTCCGAACGGACGGTTCTTCTAGCCTAGGCTTAGCAGCTTTGTCCTTGCGCTTCTTCGGAAGCGGCCGGAGCATCCGACGGCATTTTATAATTACACCGCTTCCCGAAGACTAACCTGGCACAATCTAACCTTCTCTTTATAGTGCGCTTATTGAATCTAACACAAGAGCGACACCCAACGTCGTGCTCAGGCCCTAAACAAGGAATACACAAAGTATGATAATCTCTATGCGGTATCTGTTTCCCACAAGAAATACAGTTATTCACTTTTTCTGACATCCGGTAAACCACTGAGGCAAGAAAAACTAAAATATTCCCAACGGGTACTTAGCCAACTTTGACTCGGTCTGAAACTCCGACCAAAAATTTCAGAACGCCAACCGGCACTTGCAACGCTGCTTCTGCATCGGACCATGCGGCAAAAAAGACTGAGGATATGACGTCGGTCATGCGCATTTGTACCCTGACGTCCTGATGTCAGTCAAATGCGCCTTGACCGACGTCAGCCTTATACTTTGATATTCGGGCCGACCGAGGACAGCGGACTACCCAAGTGTAAGGACTGCAGCAATGTGAGATGAAGAACATCTGCTCACCACAGCAGGGTAACCTCACAGCAGTACTGCTCTGAAGACTGGACTGGTGTCTGTAAATAGATTCCTGATCAAAAATACAGTCACTGCATTAAACAAGCATGCATTCCACTACTGTGGCACTGGACAATGTGCACATCACATTTAAGTACGTAGGCTGATCAAATGAAGACTTCAGGATATTATAGGCAAAAATGAGTACATCACATTTACATGTATGCATGCATATGCCTATATCTATATCTTACATCACTATTCATCTGAGAATCCCTAATGAACTATCTTCCTTCATTACCCCTAAACTGTACTGAGATTTTCAAATTTTCTCTTTAAACAACCATATCCCCTAAAACTAAAAACTGTTAACAATCATCACTGTCCTTAAAATCCTTAACCCATACTCCAAGAGCATTGCAATCCTAGAAAAACATTTTTATATAAAAATCTTCAGTTTAATACAAGGTAACTACATCCTAACACTTCAGCAATATGGTTTTGGTCTGACTTTTAACAATTTACAGTTTCTTTTCTGGCTATTGATACTGATTTTATAAATATGGACAAAGGTCTTATCATGGATACAGTTTCTATCAGCCTAATTAATGCCTTTGACTCAAATGACCAACACTGAAACAGCATCAGAGTTTCCTATGAAAATACTCAGTGGTTTAGCAATTATCTTGGTAGCCCTCAACAGTCCACCTTCAAACCCACACTCTTCTCTTTATTCACCAACACCCCCGCAACCTTTGTCACACTAATATATTGCTGTACACTGATGACCTACTTCTCAGAGCCTCATCTTCCACAGTTGACTTATAAAACCTACTGCAGAATGACTTTATTAGAGTGTATATGTGGTTATCATAACATACACTTACTGTCAGTTCAACTAAAACTAAACCAATGTTCTTTGGAACACATCAACATCTCTCCAGCAACATACTTGTAACCATTTTACTACCAGTGGAAATTCAATGTGCAAATTTACTCATTCAGATATTTTGGCGTGACCTCAATCCACTTTAAATTTTCCATACTCACGTTTACAACAATACTAATAAAGACCTAAGTCAACTCAAAGTTTCCTGTTATTTGATTGATCTTATCTCTCATGAAACTGGATACTTCAAAGCAAGAAATGTATTCATCTATAAGACTGAGTATACCTCTCTTCTTGTCTCACAAGAAAACTCTCAAAATACTAATACCTTGCAAAAAATCAATAAATTGTTGCCACCTTATTAAACTCTCAAAAGCCAGTATATTAATTTCAACCAATAACATCCCTATCATCCAAAGAACCAACTTTTTTTCTGTCCTATCCTATTCTGCAAATTTGTTATTCGAAAAATGTGCTCCCTCTTGCTCTTCTGCTTTTCTACCTATTTTCTTTCTTTTAATAACCAGGAAACTGCTACACTGGGATGTCCATCACCTAGATTGTCTTCCATACAGAAAGCCTTCCATAAGGCAGCTCCTATTTTCCGGCACCCCTCTTCTTCCTTAAGTTAGAAAATGTCCATGCAGGAATGCATTCTCCACACCCATTTACTAAGAGCAATACAATGTCTATGTTTTGAAAGACCCCTTACTTCTTTCTTACTCCCCAATAAGCAACGAAAGCCAAAAACAGAAACTAAAATTGTGAATTACCTAGATTCCTACTCCGGTACAAGGAAAACTGTGCCACCAAAGTATAAAGTTTATGTTGATGTTAATACAGCTTCAAAAAATGTCGAGAAATGCCAAATGCCAAGCAAAAGTAAAATCCAAGCAAATCTTTTATTCCACACGATAAAACCCAAGCGCTTTCGCCCGGAATTACCAGGCTTTTTCAAGTGTCCAGAACCCATGGCTCCTGCTGAAGATGAGGCCAAAGGAAGGGGAACCAAATCTGATGAGGCCAGTATGGTGCAATGAGAATCAGCTAGCTTCCCAATGAGGTGGCTTTCTGGAGAACCTTGGGAATCAAAGGGAAGGGAAAGAAAGCATAAAGGAGTCCCGAGGCCAATCGTGTAAAAGTGCATCCCTTGGTGACTCCCCTGGAGGGCGGGATCAGGGCAAAATAGCTGCTGCATTTGGTATTAATGGATGTGGCAAAAGGATCACAGCAAGGCTGGCCCCATTTACAGAAATTCCTCTCCGCTACTTCTTGTTTTAGGGACCACTCGTGATGCATGAGAATCGCTCTGCTGAGTTTATCACATTGCATTTCCCTAGGATGTGCACTGCTATGAGCAAGCATTGGGAGGAAATCACCCATTGCCATATGAGGGCCTCTCAACAAAGAGGATAAGACCTGGTTCCTCCTTGTTTATGTACCAAACAACTGACATGTTGTCTGTCTGTATCGCAATTGTTCCCAGTGGGAGAGAGTGTTGGAGTGCCTGCAACGTCAAAAGCACCACTGTCATTGTGATGCCCATGCACTTGCCCAGCAATCAAGGAGCCTCAATCCTCACCACTAACACCTATACCCTATATGACAGGATAATAAATACACACACAGTAAAGTACAATTTCCCTTAAGAGCACACAGAGATCACAGTCAGTCTGGGGCTGGTTGCTCCCTTTCTCTCCAGGTTCCCAGTAAGACTCCCCACTGGGACAGCTATAGGGTCCAAATCTCAGCCTAGTGGGGAAGCTAAAACCTCCACCACCCTCTCTGTCCAAACAATGCTTCATGCCCCTGTCCAAGTAGCTGACACACACACTCTGAGATAAAAGTCTATACAACCACAAAGACACTCCTGGGGAAGGCTGGCACAGGTTCTCCAGCCGTGCCCCTTTTACCCAGACTATACAGTAGAAATCACTGCCACCACCCAGCTAAAATTTATCAGCTACTCAAAGGCCCTTAAAAGAGTGTCCAATTATTACTGTGCAATATTATTATCCAAATGGTAAGTGCAACCTAATATTCAAGACTTATTTGGAGTGACTTGGTACAGTATCACTATATACATGCAATGTACTCTTAGAGCTTAAATTATCTCTACATAAAACAGCTGACAGTTGAAAGGTTTAAAAATATTTAATAATAAATAATAAAAACACAAGGCAATACTTCTTACTATACAGTGCTAGTCAAGAGTTCAGAGATCACAGAGAAATACTTAAAATAATACAGTAGAAAAAGTTCTAACATCACAGAAAAACAAACTAGTCTAATATTCCTATTTCCTAGCTTTTTCTAAGAGAAAACACAGTTCTAAAATCCTACTTACATCTAGACACAGGCAGAGATCTGATGAGTTGGATGTTCTAATGCTCTCATTCTTTCTGTCCTTAAATTGACAACACAGTACCACTTATTCATTTCAGATTACATCATTTCTTTCTGGTTCGCAGGCTAACAGACTCTCAGAGGTAAATAGCCCCTTTGATCTTGCAGCTGGTCAGGAACCAGAGCAATAAAAGAAATTATACATGCACTTTCTAGCCATTAACTCTGGCCTCAAAACAATAGGCAGGATGCCTTCATCCAGACATATCAGCTCCAAATTTTGACATCAAAGACAGTCATAAAATGCTTGACTTGGCTTTCTTACAGCAGAGTGCACTGTTGTTGTATTTTTGCAGTTCAATATCCAATGTAGTCTTTTCATATTTAAGAGAACAAGCCTGTGGCTTACATTAATATTTACAAATGACAGAATTATCTACAAAATTCTATCTGGCTAGGCTGGCAGCCTTCACCTATCTTCAGACTCATCACTAGGACACTGATATGCAAATGGGCCTCATGATCCTGCCAAGTACCTTGAACTATCCTAACCAGATAATGCCCCCCACCCTATCTTGGAGGTATTCGGGGTCACTGTTGGCACCGGCTGTGGTGGAAGAAAGGGCTGACCTGATGTCACATGGGTGGAGTGAAGCCATCAGTTAAGGTCCTTCTTGCAGAACTCTGTTAACAGAATTTGGTGAGACATGGGTAGTACTTGTAAAAAACACTGGGTGGAAAGTAGCCATTGTAGAATTTTCATGTGCATGTGTGCTAATGGAACTAAACTTATAGCTGCTGACATGGTTCCCAAGACCTGTAGAATTGTTCTCGCCTGTACTTTTCTCTTGGAGAGAAGATTAAAGACTTGTTGCCACAGAACTGAAACTCTTTCTGCAGGTAGTTTTTCCATCATGTTTACAGTGTCTAGGTCTGCTCCTATAAATATGATATGTTGCGATGACAACAAAGCAGATTTTTTGTAGTTTACTGTGATTCCTAAGCGACAGCAAAGAGATAAAGTGGTGTCTCTCGCTTCCAGTAGTAGATGCTCAGTGGTGGCAGTTAGGAGCCAGTCGTCTAGATACGGAAACACTCGGAATCCTAGACATCTCAGGTGAGCCGTGACTACTGCCATACATTTGGTGAATACTCTTTGGGCTGTAGTGAGAACAAAGGCAGAGCTCTGAACTGTTAATGACTAGCTCCCAACCGGAAGCGCAAATGACTCCTGGATGGTCTGTCCATCTTTATGTGGTAGTACGCATCCTGGAGGTCTATAAAGCACATCCAATTGTCTTTTCCCAAAAGAGGAAGGATCGACTGCAGTGTTATCACCTGGAAAGTGGTCTTTTTCACTGATTCATTTAATTTGCTGAGATCCAAAATGGGTCTCCAGTCCTCTTTCTTTTTGGCACTAAAAAGAATCTTGAGTAGGTTCCGGATCCTATTTGGTCTGTGGGGACCTTTTGGATGTGTCTTTTTTCTAGCAACTTTTGAATTTCTAGGGTTGCTTGGTCCCTTTGACTGGGTGGAACATCCGGGGTTTCCTTTATGTTTGGGATGGGAAGAGAAAGGGTATAGAATAGCCTCTGGATATGATTCTTTGTACCCACTTGTCTCTTATTTCCAGCCAGGCTTCTAGGTATAAAGATAAGCGTCCCCCGACTGCCTCCAGAGCTGGACAGACAGGCCTCCTTTCAGGAGCTCTGAAAGGGCCTGCCATGGAAAGAATCCCTGTCACCCTGATTTTGTGGAATCTCTCTGCCACATGGGCAGCATCTTCCATTAGTATTTCCCCCTCTGCACCTGGGGGAAAAGTCATCAAGTGTGTCTTGAAAAACTCTGGGATTTTTGGAACCACATCTTCTCCCCCCTTCTGGGCTTTAGGATAAGGTCTTGAAGGTATGGAAAAACAGACTCCAATGGCAGAGAGAGTTTTTGCTTCTTGTTAACACCTGGTTAGCGTCTCTTTAACTTTTGGCCTGAACAAGGACGAAACAAATTCAAGCTCAGCAACTGATACTGAAGCAGTGTGTCCCAATGCCAACAGCCAGCAAAACGTATCAAGTCACACCCAAAGAGAGCTAGCAAGTACGGCAGGTGCAAATAGCCAATATAACACTATAAAAATTCAAAAAAAGCCAGCACCACAAGGGACACCAACTTCAAAATAATTTATTAATAATTTATGTATCAGACTGGTTTCGGCATATAGCCTTCATCACTGATGTAGTAAAACAAGATACACTCAGAAAAACTGCCCACTAACTGAAGCTGGCAGAGTTAGCCCTGTAATTTAAATGGGACTAACAATTTAGTCTAAAGGCAGTTAACCGGCATAGGGGATAAAACAAGGCCTAATGGAACGACGGCCAAAAGTGACAATTCAGCAACAAATGAATCTACTAACTACAATAACTAACTAGTACAAGAAAACTTTTAATAAGGAACAATTTTAAGAGGCAATAAAAGGTAATGAAAGATAATAAAAAGGTAATAAAGTGGTTCACTTAGCCAGAGCCAAGATGGAAGCCTGCAATCTGTTTAGCGGCAAACGAGATCTGGGGAGTTGCACTAGAGCATCATGGGATAGGGATACAACCATGAGGCAATGGAAGACCTCGACCTTTACTAATGTGGCTGAGATGGAACCGAAGATTGGTTCAGACCCCAACCAATAAGAAGGAAAGCGAGATAAGACAACATAACATCAATACTCAAAATAACTATGAAAACATTTGAAACAATTTCCGACTTGCATAAAATGGACAAAAAAGGGAAAACGACCGTATTTTTTTGCTATGTTCTACTTTTTCATATTAACTAAAGCTATTCAAAGTATCCGAAGTGTGCAAAATGTTTGCAAGTTTGTGCAGTATTACAGTGCAGTTATTTTGCAAAGTACAGTCATTTCAGAGAATATTTTGCAAAGTACAGTTGTTTCATTATTATTACAAGTATGTGGTGTGTATGAAGGCAAACAAAATTTGATTGTAGTAACAACAAAAGGCCACAAGAGGGGGTAGAACATCAAATTATATGCAAATAAACATTAATGATGTGAAAAAGGATGGATTCTTTGGAACAGACTTAAATGGAACATTTTTAATAATTTATAAAAACATAGATAATATGTTTTTTAATTTTTTTTTTAAATAATTTATGAAAATATAATGTATTAAAAATGTTTTTAAAAAGAGTTTTTAGGTAGGCAATGTATTTCAAGCACTAAAGCACTTTATACAACTTTGAACTAATTAATATTCATGAATGAATACATTCAACATGATTTGATGATTTTGAAATTGTAGGAAGTGGTTTTATTGGTTTGATTTAATTAAACTGGTATGTGAAAGTATTTAAATAGAGCTGTTTGAAACAGAATATTGTCTGATGAAGTCCTGACAGGACGAAAACGTAATAGGAGAAGTAGCGTTTATGGCGTTTGTTTGTGTGAATAAAAAGTTTTCTAAACAACTTGACGAGTTGTTTTTGGCTGAAGGCACTACTTTTACTAGTTTTGGGTTTCGTTTGAGTGCCTTACACACATTTATTCCTTGGTGTGTATGAATGTTCATACATAATTACAAGGGCCATTTTGCTTTGTGTTTTACTATAATTTGTGGGCATGGCAGAAGGGTTTCCCACACCTGCAACACTTGTGTTTGATGACAATACTGCAGAAAATTGGAGAGTGTTTAAGCAGGAATAGGTTATTTTCATACAGGTTGCTTTTTTGACAAAGACACATGTACAAACGCATTTATTCTGCTTAATTTAGCTGGTTCAGAGGCCATTGAAAGACAGCATTCATTTGTGTATGTACCTGCTGTGTTTTCAGGGGAGGGGGAACCCGCCATACAGTGGTAACCGCTGAAATAAGGGAAGACCCTGAGTGCTTAAAATGGAAATTTAGAAAAATGCGTAACCCTCAAATGAATGTTACAATGGAAAGGCACTTATTTTACACAAAAGATCAAAAGCCTGGTGAAACTTTTGCAGCATATATAATGCCTTGTTTCTCAAAGCTAAAACATGCAGATTTGGTGATTTGAGAGATTAGCCCTAAGTAGAATCCTGCCATCACCCAGAACGATACCACAGTACAAGGACAAAATGACTGACTTCAACAATTGGCTAAGCTTCTGGTGTCATTCTAAGGGGATCCAGTATTTGTCTGCCTGGGACGACATGATCGACAGACCATGATGCTTTACCACAGATGGCCTGCACCTGTCGCCCTTGGGATTCCGGATACTGGCTAAGGCTCTTGTCACCCCTATAGTGCCTTTTTTAGGCAAGGTTCAAATGACAAATTCACCACAGTAACAGGTACAAGCAAGCAAAATCTGAAGGTAATGTTACTCAATGCTAGAAGTCTAAACCTCAAAATGCACTCACTCGAGGCACTCCTTAAAATGGAGAACATCGACATCTGTGCAGTGACAGAGACCTGGTTCAAAGCTCCAGAGAGCACCCCTGCATTACCAGGCTATAATTTATGCCACACCTTTCGGCCACCTAACCTGGAACGAAGTACTAAAGGTGGAGGCGTGTCCATATTCATTAAGGATATCCACACCTCCAGGCTAGTTGCACAGCATAATGCATCCGAGATTATCCAAGTGCAACTAACTCTGGGCAAGACCGCAATCCAAATTGTAGATTGCTACAGACCCCCCACCATGCCCTAGGATTCCCACTCCTCATTTCTTGATGCAATGGAAAGTATTAGAGTACAATCTAACACCCTAATAATGGGCAATTTCAACTACCCTACCATTAACTGGGAAAACTACTCATGTACCAACTCTTTTGCTCAACATTTTCTGGAATTCATAAATTCCAACACCTTGGATCAACTTATTCACATCCCCACCAAGGGAAGCAATATCCTAGACCTGGTCATTACCAACATGGACAACTGGTGTTTCACACCAGAGGTCAATTCCTCGTTGGTCAGATCCGACCACAAGCTAATCACTCTAGACATCCACATCCCGCCCCCACCCCCACCCCCAATTAGGGAAACCACCGTAAAACACTTCTCCAAAGCCAACTTCACACTTCTTAAGACAGAAGTGGCAAACTTCATGACACCCATGCAGACGGACAATAGAGGTACGACTGCCGAATCCTACACAAATGCACTTTATAAGCACTTACACGAGTGCATGGATCATGCTATCCCTAATAGAATCAAGATGCTATCCTCCAAAATAAGGAAGCCAATCTGGTGGTCCTCTGCCATAAACAAACTCTACAACAAAAGAAAGAAACTGTTGCAAAAAAGAGTAAAATCCCATGACTGGAGGAACTCCCTGGTCAACCTCAGTAAGAAGCTGAGATCCCGCATAAAATCATCCAAAGCTATTTACGAAAACAAAACTGCCACTGACTCTAAAGACAACCACAAAGCATTCTATAGCTATGTCAAGAATCTCAATGGCAACACTCAGATCTGCTCTGAGTTACAGCACAATGGCACTAAATATACAGAATAATATCAAACACAAGCGCCAAAGTAGACCAACAAACTAAACAGGAAACCAGTACAGATAAAACACTTTATGTAAAACAGCAAAGCTTTCGGATACAATCCTTTATCAATACTAACACATACAAAATGTACCATTGCTTTATATAGGTCCAAACAAATCATATGACTAGCAGCCAAATAGTCACATGAAGCCAGGCTTAAATAGTATGATTAGCTTAAAACCAATATTGGTTAAGCGTAGTAGATCTAGATTGTGATATGTGTTTCAATGTACTTGTTTTAGTTTCTTTTATTGGATTCATGTTGCTTTAATTCTATCATGTGACTATTTGGCTGCTAGTCATATGATTTGTTTGGACCTATATAAAGCAATGGTATATTTTGTATGTGTTAGTATTGATAAAGGATTGTATCCGAAAGCTTTGCTGTTTTACATAAAGTGTTTTACCTATACTGGTTTCCTGTTTAGTTTGTTGGACTAAATATAAAGAACCAAATGTTATTGCCAACATCCTGGCAGATAGGTTCAGTGCTAACTTTACCCCCCTCTCACCCCCTAGAGGGCCCATCTCTATACCGAAAGAATGCAACGGTCCTGTAATCATGGCTGCACAGGTAAAAAACACACTCCTCAAAGCCAAGAACACAGCATCCATGGGACCTGACAATATCCCAGGCTGCGTTCTACACGAACTACAAAATAAACTGGCACTCTACCTAAGTACCATGTTCAATCATAGCCTCACCTCAGGCTTTGTGCCCACTGAATGGTGCACCGCGACAGTTATCCCACTCCACAAAGGGGGAGCCACGATGGACCCCGGGAACTACCGCCCCATTAGCCTGACGAGCCTGGTCTGCATGGCCATGGAACGTATCATCATGGAACTCATAAACAAAGATATTGGAAATCTCCAAACTCTGGACCCTACCCAGTTCGGATTTGTAAAAGGCAGATCATGTGTCCTAAACCTGATTGACTTTTTTGAAGCAGTCACCAAAGCAATAATAAGGGTAAGGTGGTTCACACAGCTTATCTAGATCTCGCCAAGGCTTTCAACACCATCCCCACACTGGAAATATAGATAAGCTCACTAAACTAGGTATAAATCCCTATGTCACAAGATGGGTTGCCAACTGGCTCATGGACAGAACCCACACTGTGAAAGTAGCAGACTCCAAATCCGACATCAGACCAGAGACAAGTGGAGTACCACAGGGTTCAGTCCTGGGTCCTCTCCTGTTTGGTATCTACTTCTCTGAAGTACAGGCTAACAAAGGTCTTTGGCTAAAAAAGTTAGCAGATGACTGCAAACTAGGAGCCATAATCGAAACTCCTAACGATGTGGACATACTACAAAAAGGCCTCACTGAGACAGATGCCTGGTGTCAAAGCCATGGCCTGAAGCTCAATGCCAAAAAGTGTATTGTCATCCCCTTTGGTAAAAACTCTGTACCCATGAACTACCACATAGCTGGTAGTCTACTTAATGCCGAAAATTTGATAAGAGACCTTAGGACACAGGTGGACAGTAGTCTCTCCTTTGATAATCACATCGCCACAGTGGTCAGGAAATCCTTCTACGTGGCTCACCTCATCACAAAAGGTTTCTCATCCAAAAAAAAAAGAGGTCATTGTTCCCCTCTACTCATCACTCATTAGACCCATTATAGAGTAAAATGCTCCTTTTGGTATGTACCTCACAAGACATCTACAACAACTGGAAAGGCCACAGAAATACCTCACAAAGAGGACTACTGGCCTCAAGCAGATGCCCTACACAGACCGTCTCAAAAATCTCCAGCTTTACTCTGTCGCATATCGCCTACTCAGAGGCAATCTCTGCCTAACATACAAAGCTATGTCAAACCCAGAGCTGTTGGACATGCTCCACTTAAAGAAATCCCAATCCCTCCGAGCTACACGCTCTAGGGACCTAAACCTTGTCACCACAATAAACAGAACAGGCTGGAGGGATAGATTCCTGTCCCAGAGACTTCCCATACTCTGGAACAGACTACCTATCTATGTCAAACAGTGCTCCTCATTAGCACTCTTCAAGAAAAATCTTGATGATTGGATGGGAAATGGGAAATTAACCCCAGGGATCACTTCTGTGGCTCTGCTCGACAGGGGCACAGGAAAATAATTTTCTTGGGTGGCAAAAGCCAGGGTACATTTTTGGCTAGGCTTATGTAGGCCCTAGGGCCAATAGCCTAGTACCTACCTATGAACCTATGAGTCTATAAAAGATAGGCTTGTGTGTGGTATTAATAATGACACAGTGAGAAAGATTTTACTTCAAGACAGTGATTTAACTTTGAATAAGACTTTGAGATTTGTCAGACATATGAGCTTACAGAAAAGCACACAAGTATGCTTACAAATGAGAATAGCTGTAGAAGGCACAGTGACAAAGCTCATGTTAATAGTATGCAGCACGTGGTTAAAAGAAGCAGGCTCAAGCACATGGCAGCTACTGCACTTACTGTAACAATCCCTGGGAAACCCCAACTCTTTCCAGCAAATTCTGGGACATGCTCAGTGAAGCATAACGGTGAGTCAGCAAACTCAAAACATGTGCCCCCGTCCAGCTTCATAGTCAGCTGTCATAACTGTGGTGGAAATCATGAGCCCAAACAAGAAAAGTGCTTAGCTTTTGGTCAGCATTGTCATTCTTGCAATAAGAGGAATCATTTCAAACGGTTTTGTAAATCGAACAAGTCACATTATTTTTATTAAAAGAAGGCATTCCAAGAGGCAAGCTGATCAATTAGAAAGCTGTGACTCTACTTTTTATGTTGATGGTGTGTCTGTGCTTGGTAAAACAGTCAATGCAGTAGATTTGTGGGCAAAGAACAACATCTTTTGTACTGTTCCAATTAATGGGAGTCCTGTAGAGCTCAAAGTAAATACCAGCTCAAAGTGCAATGTTATGTCAGCAGAAACGTTTGCTAGAGTAAAATCTGCAGAATAACTTGATTTGACAAAGTGTGCGAAGCTTGTTGCTTATGGTGATGAAGAGATTCAAGCTGAAGGCTCAGTAGTGCTTTCATGTTACTCTGCTGGGAACAGCTATGACCTGCAATTTTACATAGTCAAGAGACATATGCAATCATTATTAGGCCTCACAGATAGTTTGGAAATGGGACTGCTTTCACTTAATAAAATAGTTCACCATGTAAGCCTGCATGACAACAGTTAGTTTCACCCAAACTTTTTTTTCTGAGTATGCTGATATTTTGCAGACAAACTAGGCAAACTACCAGTTGTGTACTCTATGAAGTCAGACCCAGAGGTCAGCCAAGTTATCAGACCAGCAAGGAAAGTTCCAGTAGCTATGCAGAACAGAGGCAAAGCTGAGCTAAACAAAATGGTGCAGCTAGGAGTAATTTGTCCAGTAGAACAACCAACTTAATGGGTATTCTCCATGGCAGTAGCTGGTAAGAAAAACTCAGATGATATCAGAATATGTACTGCTCCAAGAGATTTGAACAAAGCATTAAAAAGGCCTCATCCTCAAATGCCCACTGTCAAAGCAGTTGCTACTGTCATGTCAAATGCCACTGTTTTTTCTGTCTTGGATACAGAGAGTTCATTTTGGCAAATCATGCTTGACTGCAAATTGTTATTATTAAACAGTATTATTATTCAGTAATCCATTTGGAAGATACAGATTTCTGAGAATGCCATTTTTTACTTATTTTTATTTTTTTATTTTAACATTTGTTAACCGGGAAGGTCTGACTTGGAACAAAACCAATTTTCAGCGGAGGCCCAGGGAGAAATGCTTCAGATGCATGTCTTTCTAATGTGGGAGGAAACTGGAGCACCTGGAGAAAACCCATGTGAATGTAGGGAAGACATGCAGACTCCACACAGAAGGCACCCCAGCTAAGAATTGAACTGGAGAACCTCTTGCTGTGAGGCAACAACACTACAGCTGCACCACTGCGCCATCCAATTGGAATAAATTCTGCCAGTGAAGTCATTCAGCATGAGATTGAGCAAATTTTTTCGGGCTATCCATGTGGCATTATAGTAGATGATATTCTAGTAGGAGGCTATGGTGAAGTTGAACATGACAAAAACCTCAGGAAAGTTCTGGAAAGAGCACATGAAGTGAATCTTAAGCTGAATCCTCAGAAGTGCAAATTCAAGCTACAAGAAGATATTTATGTTGGTCACTTGTTTACCAGTTCAAGATTGCAACCGGATCTTTCTAAGCAAACAGCAATTCTTGAGATGCCAGCTCCAGACAATGTCCAAGCCCTACAACGTTTTCTTGGCATAGCTAACTATCCAGACAAGCTCATTCCAGATTTAAGCCAACTTACAGCACTTATTGCTGACATGCAAAGATGTAATTTGGTCATGGTCAGAACAACACCAAGGAGTATTTGATGTCCTGAAACAGAAAATTGCCAACCCACCAACTCTCGGGTACTATGATGTTCACAAACCAGTTAGTCTTTCCTATGATGCTTCTAAGTTTGGTCTAGGTACAGTCATTCATCAAACCAGTTACTCTTCCCTATGATGCTTCTAAGTTTGGTCTAGGTGCAGTCATTCATCAAGAGGGTAGACCAGTAGCCTATGCATTGAGAACTCTTACCCAGACCGAGATGCAATATGCCCAGATTAAGGAAGAGCTTTTGGCAATTGTATTTGCATGTTCGAAGTTCCATGATTATATTTATGGTCGACCTATCCAGATCGAAACTGATCACCAACCTCTAGTCACTATTTTGAGAAAGCCTATGCATACAGCTCCTGCCAGATTGCAAAGTATGATGCTTAAATTGCAGAAGTATAATTTTACTCTTGTTTACACAAAAGGCAAACTTCTCTATCTTGCTGGTACCTTATCCAGATCACCCAGGAAAAAACACAAAACAGCATAACAATGAGTAACTTGCTTTTAAGGTCATGGAATTGAGAAAATTTTTCTTCAACACGTCTTGATGAGCTCAGAACTCACACAGCTTCAGATCCAATTCTCCAATGGATGGCCTTCAAAGCAATCTTGTTTACCAGTAGAAGTGCAACTGTATTTTCCATACAGAGATGATACTTTGTCAGACAATGGTATTGTCATGAAAGGTCCTAAAGTGATTGTTCCAAAATCCTTGCAACAAGAGTACATTAAGATCTTGCATCGTGGCCACCCAGGAACTCATTCTACCAAAAGAAGGGCGAGAGGTCTAGTATTTTGGCCTTCTATGTCAAGAGATATTGAGAAAGTACTTTCATTTTGTTCAGTATGTAATAGTGCAAAGGTGCATCAATAGAAAGAACCACTTCAGTTAAGCCAGATTCCTGAACTACCTTGGTCGACAGTAGCCACAGATATCATTGAGTGGAATGGTCAACATTATTTGGTGTTAGTAGACTCTTATTCAAACTGGTTCGAGATTGACCTACTTTCCAACCTAACTTCCAGTACTGTCATTACTAAGTTGAAGCAACATTTTTCTGTCCACGGTAGTCTGCACAGAGTTATTTCTGACAATGGTGCACAGTTTACTAATTAGCAGTTCACGAAATTTGCAAAAACGTGGGACTTTGTTCATATTATGAGTAGTCCTGGATACCCTCAGTCAAACAGCTTGGCTGAATGTGCAGTTCAAAGTGCAAAACAGCTGTTAGAGAAATCCAGATGTGACATTACCGATGTTTTTCTCAGCTTGTTAAATCTCAGAAACATTCCTTGTGATGAACATCTTGGTTCACCTGCCCAGAGACTTATGTCAAGACAAACCAAAACCATACTACCAATCAGCAGTAAGTTATTGGTTTCAAGAGCTAAGAACAGCAAAGCAGTAAAAGACCAACTGTTGAAAAATCATTTGTCCCAGACATCTTACTATGATAAAACCAGCAAACCACTCCGTTCCTTACAAAAAGGGGAGATAGTGAGGATGCAGACATCGGATGGTTTTGATCGCATCGGATTTGTGAAAAGTTTATGTGAAGAGCCAAGATCGTACATTGTGGAATCAATCTCAAGGAGTGGAATTCAGACTTAATTGAAAGAATTTGTTACCAGTGTCCAAACCAGTGTTACAGCATCTTGCCTATGACAGATTCAAGTTGTCAGAGTGACTTGTACAAGGTTCCTGTTCCAGAGGACATTCCAACAGCAATCCCAGTTCCTGAGAAAATCCCTGAGACTCCTCAAGCAAACATTCCCCAGTGACTGTTCCTCTTGCTAAACCTAGTCCTATTATGTCACAAGATCAGGTTGCATTTTGAAACCTAGTTCCAGATACACAGCAACGTGGACATGACTGTTGTTTTTCTTTATTAGTGTCTGTATAATTGCATTCCTATTCAAATGTCATTCTTTATATGAGACAGCTCGGTAAAGAGTGTGTGATATACCTTTAAGAAGTTTTCCAATGAGTCAGCAGATGCATATAAGTACTGAGCACATGCAAGCAACAGTGCCATTTTGATTGAGCAGCCAGAGTGTGAGCATGCAAGTATGTAGTCAGTCAGTTAGTTAGATAGTTTGTTTAAGTTTAATGTTCCTGCCATCCATCCTGATGTATCTGTATACAATAAACTACTTAAACGCACACCCAAGCCTCAATGTCTTCTTAATGCACATAATAAGAGTGACTGAACTTATCTGGGTGCCTGGGGATAGCCTTCAGCATATCTGGAGACTAGGTCTATCATCAGACAGTGTGCCCCCCCCCCCCCCCCCAAGATGTAGCTGGGCCAGACTTGAAAGCCTCTAGAAACACGAATTCCTCCTGGGAAAGGGGTTCAGAAGACCATCCACCTTTTTGCTTGAGAAGTTCCAAAGTCTCTCCAAAGGAGACGTTGTCAGGTGGAGAATCAAAGTCGGTCTCCTTGGTGAGAGATTCCTGCAGGGAATCTAGGTGTCACCCTTTACATGTTCTCTTCCTACGGACCCCATCAGTGGGATGGTCTGGTGAGGTATCAGAAGTGATAGGGGAGCCCTGAGCAAGGACTGACTGAAGGCTTGATTGGATTGGCTGTCCTTGTGGTATAGACCTCAGTGTTTCAGAGATTAAATATGATGCTGCGACAGAAATGGGATCCTGGGGGGGGGGGGGGGTAAGGATGCCCTCCCTCTTGGTAAAGAAAAGGCCCTCTTCACTACCTCAAAAGAAGAAGGTCCAGGAGAAATAGCAGCCGTTAACACTGGAACCAAAGCAACCTGTGTCGTTGCTCCCTGAAGTACTCCTGTCTCGAGGGGGGAGTCAGACAAGAACTGTCTAGAGCCTAGGCTCCCAGGAGCAAAGGCAACTCTGACAGCTTCAAAGCTAACCCTAAACCCCCACAGCTGGCACTAATGCTTTGTCTCCGAGAGGTGTTCTGCTACAAAAGGTTTGGAACTGGGTGAATCAGGAACATTGTCAGAGTGGAAGAACAACCTGTCTTTGGATCCATCAAGAACACTGTTGAAGATCTCAGATCCAAGGGCTCCGAAACCACAGGTCAAATCAAAGAAGGAGATATAACTTGAGACTGGGTGGAAGGCAGGCTCACAGGTCCAATGGGAGATGACACTGGGATCATTCCCATCTGTATCTGAGCTCTAATGAACTTCCTTATTGTTCTATCCACCTCTGCTTCAGCTAGACTCCTGAAGGACCTAAAGGAGGAGCTGGTTGAAGGTGGCCTGGAAGTCTCTTCGTGTTTCCTGTAGGAAATGGGAGTGGAGCCAAGGAGATATCGACTCTGAAGTTAAGCGTGGAGACCAGGTCCAAGACGACTTTGCCTTGAAAGAGCTAGGATCCAAGGAGGATGGAGTTGACTGTTTAGATGCTCAACTGTCAGAGCCAATCTGGGAAAATGATCGGGGGACCACTTCATGGAGTCTTTCACTTTAGGACCCAAGTCAGGCTTCTCTTTATCAGACTTCTTGTTGGGGGTTTGAGCCCTAGCAGACAATGAAGAAGAGGAAGAAGGCAACAGAACACCTCAAGACTAATTTTTCTTCTATCACTCAGTGCCCTAGAATTAAACCTTTAAGATATGATGCATTTGATTTCTTATTGGGCACTGCCCAGGCAGTAAACACACTCCCTGTGGGCATCAGAATTCTGGATCTTATGCCCACAGGAACTGCATTTTTTGAAGCCTGTTGGCTTGTCGGACATCTTGCTGACATGGAGAAATGAAAGTAAAATATTTTTTTTTAGATAGAAAAGTTAAGGTACAATAAGGGTACTGAGAAAAATAAACTGTATGAATTGAATGCACTGAAACAGGGGTATTCATGGGCAGTCATGCTGAAATGGCCAATTAATGAACCCTGCAACAGGAGTAAAAAAGGATAAATGATAATAGCTCACACAAATATTGCAGAACCAAAATAATACTAGTCTTAAAAGGGTCTTTTGTTCTTAGTAGGGCACCAACCAGAAAATCGTTAACATTGATAATATATTATTTCCTAGTAGCAGGTTTTTTTGCCTGTTTTAATACTTGCTACACAATCTCATCAAATATGTGGCCAACAGGTATTAACTTCCTTATTATCCAGACAGTTAACTGATTTTCTTTCAAGTTGGAGTGTATTAAACAATCCATCTGTTGTGAGAATAGGTCCAGTCTGTGAGGAAGCTTGTGGTAACTGCCCCTGTCCATTTCCAGATAGGCTTGCCACCCCTCCGTTTTTTTTCCGGACTATCAGGAAATCAAACTGATTCTCCGGTACTCCGGAAAACACTGTACAAACTCTGGTATTCTGTTTCAAAAAGGAAACAGACTATCGGAGTTTGTAAATCGGCTGATTTACTATGCTTTTTTTACAGAAAAGCTTAGTAAATCAGCCAGCAGGCGGAGCGAAAAAGAGGGCGTTCCCATTGAGTGATGCTGTCGTGACATCACAAAATACGAGGTATGTTGGCGGGAGAGGGGGTTGGGGTGGGCAGGGCTACTGGTGACACGAGGGGCATGGCTTTGCTCCGGTTTTAGCCGTGAAGGAAGGTGGCAACCCTATTTCCAGAAGAAGGCAGAACCACTGTTACCTTGACCAGAATGGAGTCACCACAATGACCTTTAGAGAGTCCTTCTAAATCTTCAGAATGACCCTGGATATCAGTGGAAAGGGTGGATAAGCATACAAGAACATTCTTGTCCAAGGAAATGAGAATGCATCTGTTCTCCAGGCCTTCCTGCAAGGGGTCCTGGAGCAGAATTTTGCCAACAGTTTGTTGTGAATGGAGGCAAACAGATCTACCTATGGTGTTCCCCACAAGTGGGTCAAATTCTGGAATGCCCCCTGATTCAATTTCCACTTGTGAGAGTTTGCCTGGTTGTGCTCAGCTTGTTTGCCACAGTGTTTTACTCTGATGTTATATGCAAGGCCTGCATAGTGAGTTTGTGCGGAATTGCTATAACCCACACTAGTATGTCTAATCTGCACAGAGGGTAATATCTGGAATCCCAGTTTGTTTTTTGACACATCACTGTGGTGTTGTCTTTAATAACTTGTAGATGATGTAGGGACCAGTGATGACTAAGAGTTGAGTACATTTTTAAGCATTATTTCTTTTATGTTTATGTGTTTTGGTATGTCTTTTTTGTTTGAAAACATTGCACTTTTACCCCCAAAGACATAGCTCACCAAACAAAACCTGAGACATTGGTTGTTACAATCTGTACTGGAGCTGGAAGGGAGAATGGAAGACCTGCATTCAGACAAAAATCTTACCTGCAACAATGCAGTTCCCTTTAAAAAAAATCCCAAAACTAGAATTTGAAATGTTAGGGGTGTTGATGTTGGAACCATACAGATTTCAGGTACAACGGAATCTTTCTCATGTGCAGTCTGGCTAGAGGAGTTATGAGAATCACAATCACCCTGAATACTACTATCCTGAGAAATGTCCTTGCTGGATTAGTTCTGAGAGAAACTCTGTCTTTGTGAAAACCTAAATAAGGGGGACGAATGGAGAGAGCTTGTAACTCTGATACCCTCCGAGCTGAGGTAATGGCAGTCAAGAAGATTGTTTTCCAAGTCAAGAACTTCAGAGAACAGGTAGCAGCTGGTTCGAAAGGAGGGAGAATCAAGGAAGCTAAGACTAAGTTTAGATCCCGAGTAGGAGGTGGTTCTCTTATTGGGGGCCTCAAGAGGATAGTATCTTTCAGGAAAGCTTTGCATTATCTGTGGGACATAACGTTTAAACCTATTTCTCCAACATGATAATTGGAAATAGCAGCTAGCTGAACTTGAATTGCAGCTGCTGCCCCTTGGTTAAAAGTCTCAGTCAGGAATTCCAGGATTTTTGAAATGGGTGCAGTAAAAGGATAAATATGATTTCTGGCTGCCCAACAAGAGAACCTCTTCCATTTGCTGGCATAAATCTTTCTAGTTGTAGATTTGTGAGAAGAGATCAAAATATGTCATACTGCAGGGAAAATGTCAGGAAGCCTGGCTAAGATGGGAATTAAAGAAACCAAGCTATCAGCTTGAGGGTCTGAATAGAAGGGTGGAGCGTTTCTGATTGATGCAGCAAAAGATCTGGAACTGGGTCCAAGATCCAAGGCTCCCCCTGGAGATGGTGCCAAAGGAAGGGGAACCAAATCTGACGAGGCCAGTAAGGTGCAATGAGGATTAGCTTGCAACCCAGTGATTTTGCTTTCTAAAGAACTTTGGGTATTAGAGGAAATGGGGGAAAGGCATAACGAAGTCCAGGGGGGCCAATTGTGTACAAGTGCATCCCTGAGTAACTGTCCCGGTTGGGGGATCAGGGCAAAATAGCTGTTGCATTTGGTATTCATAGACATGGCAAAAAAGTTGCAGCAAGGCTGGCGCCACTTGCGAAAAATTTGATTCGCAATTTCCTGCTTCAGGGACCACTTGTGTGGCATCAGAATTGCCCTGCTTAGCTTGTCCTCTATCACGTTGGATTTTCCCGGGATGTGCATTGCAATCAGAAAACGCTGAGAGGACACCGCCCACTGCCATACTCTTAGAGCTTCTCAGCAAAAGGGGTAAGATCTGGTTCCGCCTTGCTTGTTGATGTACCACACTACAGACATGTTGCCTGTTTGAATTGCAATTGTCCCCGTCGGTAGACAGCCCTGAAGTGCTTGCAACACCAGAAGTGCCGCTCTCATCTCCAGGACGTTGATGTGCAAGTGGTATTCATGTTGCTGCCAAGTTCCTTGAACAGTCTGTCCCAGATAATGCCCCCCCCCCCCGAGTAGCATCTGTGGTCATTGTGGCTACCAGCTGGGGAAGGATGAAGGGCCTGCCTATCGTTACTTGCGTAGACTGAAGCCACCATTGTAGATCCTTTTTGCAGGTCTCCGTAATGTGCATCTTGTGTGACAGGGGAGGATTCTGCATGGACCATTGAGCAAAAAGAAGCCACTGCAATATCCTCATATGGAAGTGTGCCAAGGGAAATAGTGTTATTGCAGCCACCATTGAGTTTAGTACTTTGAGGACAAACCTTGCTTGAATCTTTTTTCTGCTGATCAAGATTAAAACCTGATGTCGTATGGCTGACACTCTCTCCTGAGGCAATTTTGCGATCATGTCTTTTGTATTTAGCTCTGCCCCTATAAATGTAATATGCTGACAGGGCAACAAGGCAGATGTTTCATAGTTGATATTGATACCTAACTCCGAGCAGAGATGAATTGTGGTGTCCCTTGCTATGATTAGTAGATGCTCGGTGGTGGCGGTAAGGAGCCAGTCATCTAGATATGGAAACACCTGGAATCCTAGATGCCTCAGGTGAGCCATAACTACTGCCATGAATTTGAACACTCTAGGGGCTGTAGTGAGACCAAAGGGCAGAGCTCTCAACTGATAATGACTGGCTTCCAGCCAGAAGCATAGATATCTCCTGGATCGCCTGTCCATCTTGATGTGGTAGTATGCATCCTGGAGATCGATGGAGCACATCCAATTGTCCTTTCCCAGAAAGGGAAAAATGAACTGCAGTGTCACCATCTGGAACTTTGTTTTCTTGACAGACTTGTTTAGCCTGCTGAGATCCAAAATGGGTCTCCAGTCCCCTGTTTTCTTTGGAATTAAAAAGAACCTTGAGTAAGTTCCGGATCCGATTTAGCCTGCAGGGACTTCATGGATGGCTCGTTTTTCTAGCAACATTTGAACTTCTAGGTTTGCTTGATCCCGTAGATTTGGTGGCATATCTGGGATTGATTTTTTGTTTTCTAGAAAGAGGTGGCATGGAGAAAGGAATACTGTATCCCCTGGATATTACCGACTGTACCCATGTGTCTTCTGTGATGCTTTGCCAGGCTTCTGGGTACAGTGACAATCTGCCCCTGACTGCATCCAGAGGAGGACAGGTGGGCCTCCTTTCTGGAGTGCTGGAAGGGCCTACCAGAGAACGTATCTCTGTCACCCTGATTCTGCAGACCCCCTCTGCCACGAGGACGGCATCTCCCATTATTATTTCCCCCTCTGCCACTAGGGGAAAAATCACCACGTGCATCAGGCGAAGCTCCCTGGGATTTCCAGGACCACATTTTCCTGCCTTTTTGACCTTTGGGATAAGGTCAAGCAGAGGTAGAGAAATGTACCCCCACAGCAGAGAGAGTTTTGGCATCTTGCTCGCACCTGGTAAGAATCTCTTTTACCTTCGGCCCGAACAATGACAAGCCATCAAATGGGGCATTGGTAAAGGAGGACTTGAAGGGCTCCACAAACTCACAAAGGCACATCCAGGAATGTCTTTGTAAGGCAACTGCTGTGCCTGTTGCCCTGCTCACTCCATCGGCTGCATAAGAGATGAGTCACATGGAGGAGTTGACTATAGAAGACAAGTTAACAAGCTGGGAAGCAGTCTTATCTGAAGCCCCTGCAGCTGTAGGATCCTGAAGAGTATCTCCCAGTTCTTTGAGGAGATCCCTCTGGAGATGAGTGAAATGGAACAAATAATTCAGTGACTTAAGGGTGAAGGCCGCTGATGAAAACATATGCTTACCGTATCTGTCCATCGTATGGGACTCTTTGTTCGGCGGATGGACAGAATAAGAAGTTTCTGCTAATTCCTTCTTTGTGGCTGCTGCAATCGCCATAGCTTCAACTGGAACACCCTTAGACATGAAAAGCTTGTCCTTTGGCACTGTGATAAATTTATTGCGCCTCCTCGGAACTGGTTCCATAGATTCTGGAGAGCTCCACGCCTTTCGACTGACCACCCCCAGTAGCTGGTCGAAAGGAGGAGACACCCAAGAGGTGGATGGTTGGGAGCTAAAAGCCTCCAGGTACACAGACTTGTCTTCAGAAGGGGAAAGGAATTTCCAGCCACCCCTCTGCCTGGGAATTTCCAGGATGTCTGAAAATGAGATATCCTCTAAGGGGGACTGTGGGGACGCTTCTGAGTCCTCCAAATCCATGTCTGTAGTGACAGACTCGGGGGAGTCTATATGCTTTCTCTTACAAGTCCTCTTCTGAGGGACCTCCTCAGAGGCTGGAGATGTCCCCCGCACCAAAGGCAATGGCTCTGAGGCTGATGTAGGAGCCGAACTCACCTGCGCCAAAGCCCCGAGTGGGAGAGTAGGAACCAACAAGGGTCCGATCCCTGTCTCCCCCCTGAGCCAACAAGAGAGTCTCAATCCCCAGATCACTTTACAGAAGGTGGTATAGAAGAGATCAGAGCAGATGTCGGACCCGAGAGACTGGTGGTTTTTGGGACTGACGGTTCCACCACAATGACTTCCATGCACTCTGGCTCCGAACTTGAATGCGGCGAAGGAGGAATCGACTGCAAAGTAGGTTGGACAGTCAGCTCCACATCCATATGGGCTGGGCTCGATAAAATTTTTGCCAAAGCCGGAAACGTAAGTAACCTCTTCACCACCCTCTCCACATCATCATCTCAGAGGCTCCTGGATGATTGAGAGGAATGGGTGGACGAACGGTGACTACTTGTCACAGACTGGAGCAGAGGAGACTGAGGTATAGAGCGTACCGGCTCCAAGGAGGGCGACCAGTTTCTTTTATGGCTCCTGTAAAGAAAACAAGGAACGTTCCACCACAGTAAAAATAAACATAAAACTTTAATAGATAAAACAAACTTTTTCTTCAGAACCAGGACAAGCGCTTTTGGCAATATGCCTTCTTCAGATCCTAATTAATTGGTCCTGAGTATTCTGTTTTTAAAACAATAAACATCCAATCACAATCCCAGTTTTAGAATCAGATGACACTTTCAGAGTAAATGCAAATAATCATAGTTCAATAACTACTGAAGCTAACCAATCAGTCATTATGAAAATAAGGAAATTCACTTTTCAGCCAATCAAAGAATCTTCATAATTTCTTCCTCGTGTTATCCTCCAATAAAAAGAGCTTATTCAGTCCAAGTCCTCTGGCCAATGATAAATATAGGTTTGCCAAGCCCAATAAAAATCTTTTAATCACTTCCTTTATGTTTTTCTCAAATAAAAGAGAATTTCCTCAGCCCTTGTTTCTTGGCCAATAATAAGCATGAACTTGTCAAGCCCCCTGTTGTCAACCAATACGTATCCAAGCCTTTAGGTCATTAGACCAATGAATTCATATCTGTCCGATGATAAATCATCTGCTTTTCACATACTGAACAATTAAAGACTCATTCTATGGCCATTATTAAAAGCTAACATCCAAATGACTTTATAGGTACAGCATTCCTTATCATGAAACTTAATATGATGCTTCTGTGTTCGTAAATCTCCATGTGAACGGCAAGCTAACAATCCCATTCACAGGGTCATGATTCTTTCAAAACTAAACTGCAACTTTGATACTTGCACTTGAGATTTGTATTCTTTATTTTATGAGGACATTTAACACACATTACGTTTAAAAATAAAAACAGTTTTTCACTATTCATTTTCTAGCCAATGGGCATATAAGATATGCTTTTATAACTAACAGATGCCTTTTACTAATGGAGCATAGTATCATGATGTACATAACTCTTGCTCTCCAAAGAAAGCCAGAACTTCACTCTAGCCAATGGGAAACAATGGCCAGGCCCAATAAAAATCTCTTTAAACTCTTCCTATATGTTTTTCTCCTATAGAGGATAATATATTCATTCCTTGTTTCTTGGACAATAATAGGCATGAACTTGTCAAGCCCCCTGTTGTCAGCCAATACATATCCAAACCTTTAGGTCAGTCGACCAATGATATCCTAGAAAAAACAAAAGAGTTTTTGTTCTGTCCGATGATAAATCATCTGCTTTAGACATCTATTTTACATTTAAAAATTCATTCCATGACCATTATTTAACTGACTTCAAAATAACTTTATAGGTGCAGCATTCTTTATCAAGGAGCATAGTATAATACTTCTGTGTTTATGAATCTCCACAAAAACAGCAGCTAGTAATCCCTTCTACAGGGTTGTAGTACTTTTTAGATCTTTTTAGAACTAAACTGCAACTTTAATTAATTTAGACCCAAGAGGATGCACTTATGATTTGTACTTCATCTTTTACAAGGACATTTAACATACATATGCATGAAACTAAAGTGGTGTTCTGATATTCAATTCCTAGACAATGAGCATGTAGGATGCGCTTTTGCAACTAATAGATACCACTCAAAAACGAAGCATAGCATCATGATTTGCATAACTTCCGTTCTCCAATGAGCTCCCTTAGAAAGCCAAAATATCACTCTAGCCAATGGGAAGCAATGGTTAAAAGAATAAGCTAGTAATCCCATCCACAGAGTTGAAACTCTTTAAGAGTTTAAGCTGCATCTTTAATAAATTTTAATTAGTTTGAATCCTAGAAGGTACACTCATAATTTAAACTTTTTCTTTTACAGAGATACTTCGCACACGTTACGATTAAAAATATAGTGGCTTTTTGCTATTCAATTCCTAGAGAAAGAAAAGCAAATGCACTGATACGATCCAATAAACTCTTCACAATAGGGATCCAAAAAATCTTCAGCGTTGAGTAAATAGATTTCTTTATTATAAAAACAACGAACTGCACGAACAGAAAACAAGTGTAAATCAAGCGCTTTCACCCGTACTATGACAGGCTTTTTCAAGATGAACCACAAGCATAACGGGTGTGCTTATATCACACCCTCAATTCAGGAATCAAACAATTAAGAAACCATTAATGGCTTTTGAATTAATCAGTTCCATTTAAATGGAATTTAATGGAATTAAATGCTATTCAATTCCTAGCCTATGGGCATATAGAATTCTCTTATTAGCCAACAGATATCTGTCACAAAGAGAAGATAGTAACATAATTTGCATAACTTCCGCTATCCATTAAGTTCTCTTAGAAAACCAGGACTTTGCTCTAGCCAATTAGAAACAATTGTAAGAAATATACCACATCTCTATAGGTCTCATAGTAATTTGGCAAACAAATGATGTCGACTACAACATTATGATTATTTTGTGAACTGAAAATTCACTCTAAGTACATTTTGACCAAATTCCAGTAGATGTACTTAAAATTTTGCATTTCTTCATGAAAAGGTAAATGGTGGTATGTTTTCAACTATTAAATTCTGGCCAATAAGCATGTTAACTTCACCATAGTGACCAATCAAGAGACATCCATCCATAGGGCTTGTATTCTAACCAGTAATAATAATTTATTGTCAATACATTATACATTTTTAATCCCATCTTCTCATTGCTATTCAGACAATTTTTTCTCAAGGACTATCTCTTAACTATTTAAACAGCTTATGCCTCTTGTTTCTCTTCATAACATTTACTTTGCAAACATTTTTTGCAATTATATTTGGACTCTTGATTCCTCACGTAGATATAAAAGATGATATTGTTTCAACTATTAATTATCTATTTTCTGGCCAATCAACATGGCAGATCCGTTTTAGTGACCAATAAAAAATATTCCTTCCATACGGCTTGTATTCTAATCTGTAGAAGTCAATTTATGTAAATACATTATGCATCTATAATCGCATCTTCTCAATGTTATTTGGAATCTTCCTTCACAAGGGCTATCACTTCATATTTAAACGTCCAATATCACTTATTCCTCTTCACATTAGTAGTTCATGAAATTTTTTTTACTTATGATTAAGCTCTTGGTTTCCATATATACTTCTCAAATGAAATGATGTTCTCATTGTCGCTGTACACATGACTTCACATTAAATTTCATAAACATTTCAAATTCTTCATACACTTCTCAGATGGAATAATATCTGCATTGTCACTATATACGTAACTGCACATTCCGTTTCATAAACATATCAAATCCTTCAGGAAGACATTGGTTGAATAATACTTATCATGGATTAAATTAATAGGGTTTCCACTTTTAATATTTGGAACAAATGTCCATATCAACATATTCACATGGCAGCTTGTCTCCAGTTATGAGCACCATTTTACAGGACAAAATTAACTGAATCATTCTACATATAAGAATGTAGAATGCCCATACCTATGTATTCGATGGCTATATGGAATAAATGTTCATAGCTACATATTTACATGGCAACTCCTCTCTTAGGCTATATGCCATGCCCCAGGACAGATCTAACCCAATCATTCCACATTTGGGGATAAGGTTTCACATTCATGATGAAAAACAGATGTCCATAACTAAATGATACATAGCCATACAAAACAAATTTCCATAGCTACAAATTTGCACGGCAACTTTTCTCTTATGATATATGTAGTTTTGCGGGGCAAAATTAACTCAATCATTCCACCTTTAGAAATAAAATTCCATTTTTAGAGTACAAAGCGTATGTCCATGGCTATATACTAGATGTTCTATGGAGGAAGAATATTAGTTCCATTTTTTAACACTTAATCTCCTTTCTTTCAAAAATGGTTTCAAAGGTACTTGGCCATTTAGACCACCCTCTCCACATCATCATCTGAAAGGCTCCTGGATGATCAAGAGGAATGGGTGGATGAACGGTGACTACCTATCACAGACTGGAGCAGAGGAGACTGCGGTATAGAGCATACCAGCTCCAAGAAGGGAGACCGGTTTCTTTTATGGCTCCTGGTCGGTTCCGAGAACACTGGAAGAACCAAAGAAGATTGTGTCTTGTCAGATCTGACTGACTTAGAATCCGATTAACTTCTCTGCTTGTTATGAGACTTCGACGATTCCAAGCTCGGAGCCGATGAAGATGCTTTCTTGGAGGGCCTATCTGATTTGCCTGCCTGATCCCCTTCCATAGATGCCTCAAAGGGTGCTTGCAGTAACCCTCTCAGAATCAACTTATTTTTCCACTCCTGCAGGACCCTAGAGCTAAAACCATGACAAATGGAACAAGAGTCCTGCAGGTGAATGGCTTCCAGGCAGTACACACAGCTAGTATGGCCATCGGTCAATGACATCTTTTCAGTGCAGGAATCACATTTTTTGAATCATGGAGGCTTGGATTCTTTTGTAACTCCAGGACATGTCTGATAAACCACAGAGTAACTACCACAATTATTATTAATAACAGAAGCAGAAGAAAAAACAGCCAAACGTACTGAAGAAGGACAAGGTATTTTTTTTTTGTTTGTTTTGTTTTTTTTTTTTTTTTTTTTTATCAGAGGGAAACAAGGGACTGAAGGAGGAGAGTAACTAAGTTAAACGACAACCCCTATGACTGGGGAGATGCCTCTAACTTAAACGGCGAGCTCCCCTTGAAAAAGGGAAAGTAATAGAAGGGGAAAAGAAGCCCTCTAACTAAAATGGGCTGAAGGGGAGAAGCAAATCCTCTAAATAAAATGGATTTGGGGGGATTAGTAGGCTTGAGGGAAGGAAACGACAGCCTCAATAACAAACAGCAAAAAATAAGGCAATAGACAGGAAGTATCTAAACAGTTAGCAACTCATAACTACAAGGAATACTACAATTAATAAAATACCAAGATTCTTGCAAAAAATAACAAGAAAAAATACAACTTAGCCTGAGCCAGTCACAGACAATCCCGAAGCTTCAAGTGGCAAATGAAATCTGGGTAACTCTCGCTAGGCATGTTGAGATAGAGTCTAGCCTCGAGCCAGTAGAAGCTCTTGAGCTTTAGGATATGGCCGAGTCAGAGCAGAGTATCAGCCCTGAACCCTAAGCAAGAATGAAGGCAAGATAGGGACAACATAACATCCACTTTTTCCTGTGGAAGAAAAGCTATTTTCACCAAAGTATCTAGGAAGTACCCTAAGAATACAGGCTTTTGGGAAAGAAACAAACATGGCTTTAGAATGCTCTATTGGAAACCCAGAATGGGAAGGAGATTTTTCACCCAAGTAAGAGATTCCTGACACTTTGAAAAAGACTCTGCAAAGATGACAAAGTCATCTACTGTCTTATGTATTTTAACATTGTAAAATTTATTTTAATTGTATTCTGCCTGATATCATTGATATTGTATAACTTAAAAGACTTTGTACTGTATGTACTGGAGCTTTTTTCTCTGGCTTTGGTTGAAAAGGGCCCTTTGTGCCCAGCCAGACTTCCCAGTCAACAAATGTAAAAGAAATAAAAAGATAAATTAAAATAAAGATGAATGTGAATACATTACAGTCCGCAATGGATCATCACTAGAGTTAGACACTTTGTAAACACCCTTGCAGCAGTAGATAACTCAAAGGGTAATACAGAGACATAAAATGTAATTCAGACACTGAAAACCCTAAAAAAGGTTTGAATTCTGAGGCTAGAGAAATATGATGATAAGTATCCTTTAAATCTAGAGTTACCAAAAATAAAAGTGGGAATAAGCAGTAACAGGTTGTGAAGAGACAGCATTTTGATCTTTGAGTTTTTCACAAACCGATTGAGAAAGGAAAGATCTAGGACTTGTCTCCATAAGGCTTCTTTCTTTGGTACCAGAAACACTTTGAATAAAAACCTTTTCCTGTCAAGAGAAAGAGGAACAGGCTCTTATTAACCCCAAATTCTTCAGATGCTGAATGACAGGAGGGGAAAAGGAAGTTTGATCTAGTGGCTGAGGAGGAAGAATCTCCTGGAAAGCAGAAAGGGACTCTCACTGCCATCTGTACACCAGATGGAGCACTCTCAGAACTCGTTTGTCTGAGACTATCTGTTGCCAAAGACAAAAATGGCGAACCACATTTTTGGGAAAGCTTAAAGACTTGCCAGGGTGGGAAAGGGGGGGAGTTACCATTTGTAGACATCTGTTCAAACTTGTTGGACTGTACTGGTTTCTGGGAGGCACCTCCTTCTTTTTGGAGCATCCTTGCCATTGAGTTTTGAATATCTGCTTATTTTGCATTTTACAAAAATATTCTAGGGATGAAACCTTTCACAAACTTGGAGAAGAAGGCTGAAAATCTGAGTCACTCCTTGAATCAGTTTCCCTTCTCTCAGAGGGTGAATTCAAAACTTCAGCATTAAAATCCTCAAGCAAATTTTGTAAATATAACCATGCAAACCTTCTCATAGCAAACCCAGTAGCTGCTTATCTGGAAAAGGCATCAGCTGAGTTATAAGCAAACTTCAAAGAAAGTTTGGCTACTTGAGAAACAAAAGCAATAAGAAAAATTAGAGATTTGCCTTCAGAAGAAGAAAGTGACAATAAAGTTCCACATATTTTCAAAAGAAGGAAGCAAAAACTAACATATAAGCTTGAAAATTAAGAATCCTAAAATTAAGAGTGGCACAGGAATACAATCTTTCCCAAATCTATTAAAAGCTTTCTGAGCCTTGTCAGAGGGGGTGGGATTAGCATTTACTAAATGCTTAGCAGCAGAAGGATTTGCCATGAATCAGACCTGGATTAGACTATAAGAATTTGTAAGACTAAGGACTTTTATACAATCTATTTGCCTTCTTAGGGGTTGCAGGTTGGCTATCAAATATGTTGCAGGCTATAATAAAAGCATCCACCAAGGTGGCAAAGCATGAAGAATATGAGTAGGTTGAAAAAATTCCAGTTGTAATAAATCATAACATCTTCAAAGAAACTAAATGTCATTCTGTTCCCACTCAAACAATTTGTTCATTCTAGATATGGTTTCAGAAAAAGAAAATTCTACCAAGGGAAAATCAGAAAAAAAAATATATTCCACTCAAAATCTAAACCAGTTGCCTAAAGAGAAAAACAGAAATTGTTCACTCACCAGCAAGTCTTTGCTCATCACACCGGGAATCTTCAGAAAGTGAAGAAGTCCTGTTTCTCTTACCAATAAATCCAGAATGAGAAGCATTAAGACCCCAAATTAAGTCCCACGTTAAGCCCAAGAAATCCTCTCTGTCTAAAGTAACAGAGACAGGAGAAGATAGTATAGTTGCCTAAGTCCTGCTTACCTGTAAACGTGGATGTTCAAATTCCACACTGCCTCAGTGGCATTTTGGGTTATCCGCCAAGGTAACCCAGTTCTGGCCAACTTTCAAAAATGTGAGAGCTAATTGAATGAGCATATCCTGATAGGGAAGTCTTCAACTGTGACAGGAAGTGAGTGCTCAGGCTTTTTCACTTCCAAAAAAGAGAGAAAAGTACATGAAGCCTGAATCATCTAGCAAGAGTAAATTTGCAGCCATTCACAATACAACATAAAAACCAAGTCCAACAACAACCAAATCAAAGAGGTTGAAACCCACCTCAGCTATAGACAGTCTGGGGGATGGTGTGTGGATGCTGTCAATGGGGCAGTGAGGAATTCGAACAGCTACTATTACAAGTAAGTAGGAATAACACAACTATATTACATTCAGCATTCCCTCTGCCTCAGTGGCATTTTGGGTAGATTCCCAAAGATTACCCTAGATGGAATAAGGATCCAGAAGCCCCTGAGGAATTGTCCTAGCAAAGTTTGCTCTGGGCCTTTGTGAAGGTATGAACAGAGGACCAGTTTGCTACCTCTAGAATGCTTTTAAAGTCCACCACCTTTCAATATGCATCGAAGAGAATAAAGCCATACTGGAGTAAGCCTTAACCTTGCCTAGAAGAGATTTACCATGGCGAGAGTTACAGAAAACAACAGCAGAGGACAACCATCATGCAACAGTTTGCTTACAGACAGGTTGACCTTTTTAGTGCGAGTATCGCAGACAAACAGCTGTTCAGCACTCCTAAAGGGTGTTGTTCTGTCAAGGTAGCACCCAAGCTGTCTGTGCACATCCAAGGTATGTAGAATCTTTTCTCTCTTGTTTTTTGGATCAGGATAGAACACTGGGAGATTGATGGCTTGATTCAAGGTAAATTCAAAAACAGCTTTAGGCGTGAATGATATATTCATGTGTAACACAACCCTGTCCTTGTGAAAAATCAGATTGGCGTATCATGCCAGCTTGCAGCTTTGGGACTTGCTTTTCAGATGTCAAAGCAATGAGTAAAACAGTCTTCCATGTAACGAAACATAAATCCGCCTGAGAGAGAGGTTCAAAATAAGGTAAGGGCAATTTTTCAAGAACAAGGCTGGGATCCCAGGAAGGAGGAATATACTTTAGAGATGTCTCACATCCATACTCCTTTCATAAACTGTTTGACAACAAAAAGAGAGGAAAGAGGGGGATACATGGGCAGACAAGCTGAGATGGCTGCAAGATGAACTTTGATAGAAGCATATGACAAACCATCTCTAAGTAGCTCACAGAAAACATTTCAAATCCAGAGGGGTCAAAATGCTTCTGAGACCTCTGTTATTGGCTAGGCACCACCTAGAAAAGCACTACCACTTGTTCATAGGTTCACAGGTGTGTACTAGACTAATGGCCATGGGGCCTTTACAAGCTTAGCCATAGGATTATCCTGGCATAGTGCCACCTGACATTAGTCCCCAATGCCTGTGTCGAGTAGAGCCACTGGTGTTATCCCCAGGGTGAATTTTCTGTTTCCCATCCACTCATCAAGATTTCTCTTGAAGAGGGTCAGCGAGGTTCTCTGCTTGACATGTAGGGAAGACTGTTCCATAGCATGGTTAGTCTCTGGGTTATGAACCTGTCCCTCCAGCATGTTCTGTTAATTGAGGTAATGAGGTTGAGGTCTCTGGAGCATGTGGTGCTGAGGGATTGGAATTTCTTTAGGTGTACCATTTCTAACACAGCTGGGTCAGACATGGCTTTATAAGTCAAGCAGAGATCGTCTCTAAGCAGGCGATATGAGACAGAGAATAGTTGGAGTTTTTTGAGTCTGTCCATATAGGACAAGTAGTTAAGGCCTAGGATTCTCTTTGTGAGGTACTTTTGTGGTCTCTCCAGTTGTTGCAGGTGTCTAGTGGGATACATGCCAAATGGGGCATTATACTCGATGACTGGCCTAATGAGGGAAGAGTAGAGGGAGACAATGACCACTTTCTTCCTGGATGCAAAACCCTTAGTAATGAGATGTGCCACATAGAAGGGCTTTCTGACCACAGTGTCAATGTGGTGATCAAAAAAGAGGTTGCAGTCAACCTGTGTTCCCAGATCTCTTATAACATCTTCTGTGTTCAGTGGACTACCATCAATGTGGTAATTCATGGGCACCGGGTTTTTCTCAAAGGGGATGGCGACACATTTTTTGGCACTGAGCTTAAGGCCATGGTTCTGGACACCAGTCGTTGGTCACAGTGAGGCCATTCTGTAGTATGTCAACATCACTTGGGGAGGTAATAATTTTCAAGTTGCAGGTTTTCTTGCTTCCTTAAATACCTGCTGCACATCCTCATGGAATAAGTGCATAAAAGTTACTAAAACAGAATCATCCAGGCTATCAGTCGCAATTGCTCTGTGTTGAGGTGTACAACTCGCCTGTGATGCTGTGTGATATCCAGTCTTTGAGGAAGCTTAAAGTAATCACTTTTGGCAAATTCCATTAAAAGTGAGAATCACTTTGCCAGGGGTCACCACAGTGATCTTTGGTAATTCTTTCTACATCCTTAGAAGTACCTTGGGAATCACTGGAAAGGGTGAAATGCAAACATAACTATTCCTGACCATGGGAATGATAGAACATCTGTCTTCCAAACATGACTGCAAGGGTGTCTTGAACAGATTTTTTCAGTTATCTGTTTGGAAAGGAGGTATTCTCCACATCTGGATCCCAGTCCTGGAAGACCTCTACATGGAGCTTCCATTTGTGAGGGTCTGTCCAAGATCTGCTTAGTCAGTCTGCAACTGTGTTTTACTCTAACAGAATGTACGAGACCTGAAGAGTCAGAGATTATTGTACAGCCACCTCCCAAGTCATCACTGTCAGTTGGCAAAGAGGGTATGACATTTACCCCCTTGCTTGTTCAAGTACCACATCATGGTAGTATTGTCTGTAACCACTAGAAGATGACCCAGTGTCCATAAGTGGTAAAGAACTTTTAAGGCATGAATCACTGCCAACATCTTTTTTACATTTATGTGCTTTGGCATGTCCTGAGGACCCCACAAGCCTTACACTTGAATTCCCATGGTCACTGCTCCCCATGCAAAATCTGGAGAGCCTGTCTAGACAGATTGGACTTGGGTGTGAAGAGAGAAAGGGAGTCCTGTGTTCAGAGAAGTTGATTTACCACCACTGCAGTTGCTGTTTCACAAATCCCCCTATTGGTTCCTAGAAATCCAAGAGATGAAGGTGCCGGATCCAACAATTTTTCAAGTACTACTGAATTTTTCTCATGTGTTGTTTGGATAGTGGTATCATGAGGATCACTGATGCCATGAGACCTAGAATTCTGAGGGATTCTCTTGTTGATGCCACGTGTAGAAGAGAGAAATCCAAGCAATTACACCAATAAGACAGAACTTTGTCTTCCAAACATGACTGCAAGGTGTGAGGAAGGACTGTTGATAGTTAAATTTGAAGCCCAGGTGGGAAAGGAGGGCTGCATCCTTATCTAATGACTCCAAGCACCTGAATAAAAAACCTGCACAAATCAGCAAGTCATTTAATAAGGAAAATGTGTATGCCTAGGGTCCTGCAATAGGCAGCCACTGAGGCTAGACACTTTGTAAACACCAGAGTTGCAGTAAACAGCTCAAATGGTAATGTAGAAAACTGATAATGTAAGTCAGCCACACTAAATCTTAAAAGATTCCTGAATATATGTGTGCTTGAGATTTAGAGTCAACATTAAATAGGGGGTCTGGAGGCAATGCTAGGATCAACTGTAAGGTAAGTATAGTGCATTTTGGAACTTTTATAAAGGTGTTTAGAAAGGATAAATGTAGGATAGGTGCCTAGAAGTGTTTCTTTTCTGGTACCAAAAATAATTCTGGAGTAAAATCCTTTCCCTTTAGGAATCACACATACTGGTTCTATGACTCCTGCTTCTACCATGTGATGGAGCACTGGAAGAAACAGCTCTGTCTGGTCTGGTGGCTGTGAGGGAATTCCTCTGAAAGGGGGAAGGATTTTCTATCTACTGCCAAGTTTATCCTCTCTGAATTCTCAAAATCCATTTATCTGAAACTATTTGCGGCCAAACTGCAGGGTTAAGAGACAGAGAACCTGGATGAATGAAGACGAGAAGGAAGGGCAAGAGGTAGGGTAGGAGGTACTCTGTAACTTAGTACAGTCATTTCTTTGTAGGGGTTGATTATTTTTCAGAAAGGATCCACTCTTGTTTGGTTTTGAAGAATTATCCTCCCTCCATTTTTTTGGATCCTTGACTTTTGTTTGGCTGGAATTTTTGTTCGTTCTGCCCTTTGAAGGAAGATGCCTTGTTTGGGGAGAACTTGGGTACATGAAATATCCTAGAATCAAGTTAAAATATGGGGTATCTATCGGCACACTGTTTGAGAATTTATGTAACAAAGGCCCCAAACACCAACTCAGAATATAAAGGCGCATTCATAAAGTCAGCTTTAAATCATCACAGAAGTTCAAATTAACTTAATCAAGTATACCATCTGTGACATCCCTCCTCTGGGCCAGTAATTCAGGAGCCTTAATCCTCGCCACTAACACCAGTGAGGAATGTTCACTTGGAACAAACATAGATACACACAGTATTTCCAGATGCAGTTCTCCATACCACACACAGTTTCCCTTAAGAGCACATAGGGAGCACACTCCCATCTTGGAGCTGGGTTTCCTCTCTCTCTCTCATCAGGCCCCAAATAAGATTCCACACTCACCACAGCTGTAGAGTTGAGACCTCAGCTGAGTGTTCCAAGCCAAGTCCTCCACCACCCTCTCTGTAAAACCAGTGCACCGTGTCCCTGCTCCAAGTAGCTGACACACACACATTCTGAGATTTGATTTTCACCACATACCTGGGAAAGGCTGGTACAAATTTATCAGCTATGCCCCCTCTGCCCAGACTATAAGGGAGATGCTGCTACCAGAACACTTCAAAGCCAGCTATTCTAAGGCTACTACAAGGGTACCCAATTATACTGAGTAAGATTAATACTAATACAAATGGTAATGTTTGACCAATGCAGCAAGGCTTTCAAGACCAGCCACAGTATCACCGCATAAATATAAGTACTCTCATAGGTTAAAATATTCTCTAAAAGACCAGCCACAATGAAAAGTTTAAATATATTTAATAATCAATAATAAAAAGAACATAAACATACTGAATACATATTTACAACAAACACCAAAATAACACAGGAGGATAGATTCACACAGATGCAGAAAAACAGTACTTAACTAATCTCACTATATTTTCCTGACTGATCTAAAGAATTACTGTTCCCTTCTTACTTACTAAAGCAAGGCAAGAGGACATCAGTGAGTGGTCTTCCTTCTTGTCAGGTTTCACAAACAAACTGCCCTGAGACTTCTGTTTCATCTAGTATTAAAGTATAATTTTAGTGGTTGATTACAGAATGACATCACATACATCTGGTCATCTGAATTCTGGTTCCCACACTATCCCCTTTACTAGAAACTGAACCAGAATCTATCACATACGTGTCATAATACATACAAATAGAGCTTTGTTAAGATGTGTTACAGCATCTGGAAACTATAAAACCATTTCAAAAACTTCTACCCTTCCAGGGTAGCAATTAGTTCACCCCTAAGCATAATACAGTAGGATTCCTAATCCTGGTTTATAAAGACATTTTGTGTCTTACTGCAATCAGAACTGTAAGATACAATCTTTATGGCTTAAACCAAGTTAATTTAATTTCAGACTATTTTTCAAAGTAAGATGGACTGAGATTAACCTCTTCTCTTCCAGTATCCTCTGTTACAACAAAGTAATTTCAACAGTTACAATACAGTCTGACATACAGGTGAATTTCTTTTCTGTCCAGCAGGACCCACTGTTAGTACATTTTTTTACACAATTAGATTTACAAATACATTTTCAACACGCATCTGCACAAATCCGTTTAATATACAACAACATACAATTCTTTACAAAACTCCAGCTAGCTATGCTGGCATATGTTACACATCCACTGCCCCTACTTCTCCTGGCATAGCTGGTAATACCTCACACTATCACACCATTTTACAACTGAAGACGAAGCATTTCTCAAGACTGTATCTGCGCATTCAAGAATACTTCTTAAAGCATGTTTTGAAACCTGAGTCAAATTAGAAGCAAGTTCATTTGTAAAAGACTTTTCCTCTCCAGGTAAGGATGCAGCAAAATCATCCACGTTGTACACACACTATAAAATAAATTTCCACATATAGCCTTGGTAATTTAACATTCTAAAGGCTAGATCACTGGAAAGTGATATCCTTTTGCCCTGAAGATCTAACCACTTTCCCTCTTTATTGCGGGTTTTGTGTTAGATGAAGCCAAGGATTTTTAATCTGATCAGGCAGCAGAGAAGACCACAACTAGGTCAAAAGTCAAATGAGAAAAGAGACCTATCATATCCAAGGAGGCCTTATATTAAACTTTTTAGGGACTGCTGGAATAGATACAGGTGTCTTGCAGGCAGCTTTAATACCTCTTCCAAGGCTGATGGGGGGACAGCCACAGAATATGTCATCTCGTCCTTTATAAGGCCATATACCCTGGCTAGTTCTGAGGTAGTTACTGACTGTTCCCATGCAAAAAAAATCACTTAAACTCGCAATCATCTGAGGAAAAGTGAAAACTTGTTTGGAGTTAACTCAGGTTCACCTTCCAATGAATCAGTCAATGGACTCAATATCAATTAGAAAATCACCACTGTCCTCATTAGATTCTTTATCATTCTCTGAAACAACAGAAAGGTCTTTAGCCAAACTAGCACTAGAACCATGTATGGGAACACAACCACCAGAATTAGCTATCTGAAGAACAGTCTAAGCCAAGGAAACCACATCACCCTCGTAAACAGCAATAATCTGATTATCTGATGCACGATAATGCAGAACTTCACTGCTAGATAAAATATTTGGGGACAGAGTATTATGTTTGGTAACTCCAGCACTACTCTTGCACCTAAAGGGTTTCATTCTCCCATACCTGTTCAAGTTACTAAAACAGCCCCCGAGGATGTGTCTAATCTCATTCCACAGTGGGCAACAAAGCTATACTAGAGGGAGATGGGGCATACTCTAAGGGATATTTTTATTTATTTATTTATTTTTTTTTTTTTGCAGCTGCAAGCAGATTTGATGGGAGGATACCAGAGTTGAATTCATCATGTCAGTGAAGAGAACACCAGCCAGAATAATAAGCTGACAGTACTAGATAATGTATCACAATAAGCACTTAAAGTTTCTTGTATTAAGTACGTCCTCACACAACTCTTCCAAACTGCTGTAATCCAAAAAAAATTTTTAAATGTGTTCAGAATTATTTTAGAACTGACAGAAGTAAAATAATTTCCAGTACACAAAGTCCAAACACCAAAATAAACAATGTTCCAAACCAGTGTTAAAAATTAGCTTCACATAATTTAATCACTCTATACTGCCATAAAACCATTTTAATAGCAATTAAAACTACGTTTTCTTGTCAAAGATAGTAAAATATCCACAGATCATTCAGATAATAAGAAGTTATGTACTCACCATAACGTTCCATCTGAGTAGGTAAACTTCATTTGTCAGCAACCTATGGGTTATCGGATCCATATCGGATCCAAGCCAGCAGTTTCCAACAGCTAAGATCCGAGTTCCAAGCTCCTCCCCTACCCATAATCCCCTGCCATCCCTTCCTGACCTCAGATCGAGTTTGCCTAAAAGCAATACCTGCAATATTAGAGAAGAGGATCACCTCTATAGACTAACCTGGATACAATCCGTCATGAAACAGGAATACCATGAACATCCAAGTAGGTCAGGGGGACAGAGGGAGGGACGGTTGCTGACAAATGAAGTTTACCTACTCAGATGGAACATTATGGTGAGTACATAACTTCTTAATCTGAAGTAGTTAACTTCATTTGTGCATCAACCTATGGGACAGAGTCCCCAGCTACCTGAATCTTGGGAGGTCCTCATGGAAGGATGTTCCGGAGCACTGCGGAGCCAAAGGATGCTCTCCCTCTGGAGATAAAATCCAACTTATAGTGGTTTATGAAGGTATGAGATGAAGCCCATGCGGCTGCTGAGCAAATGTCATCCAAAGATACTCTAGAACGAAAAGCAGCAGAGGTAGAAATAGACCGAGTAGAATGGGCATGGACTCCATGGGGTGCAGGCCAGCCAGAACTCTCATAAGCTAGAAGAATACTATGGGAAATCCACCTGGACAATGTGACTTTCGAAACAGGTTTCCCAAACTAGGTTTAGCAAAAGATACAAACAGCTGGTCTGATTCCCTATGACCAGCTGTCCTGTGTAAATAGAATCGTAGTTGTCTGTGTACATCTAAGGAATGCAATTTGTACTCACCTTTATTCTGGTAATTGGGAAAGAAGACTGGTAAATTAATAGACTGGTTGATGTTAGATCCGGAAGCAATTTTGGGCAGAAAAGAGGGATTGGTCCTGAAGGATACTCTATCTTTGTGGAAAATCAAGTACGGTGGCTTGGCGCAAAGGGCTTGAAGTTCTGAAACCCTTCTTGCCGAAGTAATAGCAACAAGAAAAGCTGTTTTCCAGGATAAGAATTTGAGATTCACCGAAGCTGTAGGCTCAAAGGGGGAAGCTATTAAAGCGTGGAGTACCAGCGCTAAATCCCAAGGAGGGACTACATCCTTCACCGGGGGTCTTAGTAAGAAGGTGCCTTTTAAGAAGGCCTTACACAATCTGGATGAAGTCAAAGGGCCCAGATCACATCCAACATGGTAATGAGAGATAGCTGCCAATTGTACTTTGACCATGGAGGAGCTAGCACCTTGGTCAAATAATCCTGACAGAAAGTCTAATACTGCTGGCAACGGAGCTGTAAAGGGGTCTAAGCTCTGATGCAACGCCCAAATAGAAAAACGTTTCCATTTGCTATTATAAATCCTTCTAGTAGACGGCTTGTGAGCAGCTACTAGGATGTCTTTGACCGGGGAAGAGATACCGGGAGTCTTAGCTAACAGTGGAACTGGATCAACCAAGCCATGAGCTTGAGGTTGTTCAGGTTCGGGGCCGACAGGCCCAATGGGTGAGAGATCAGATCCGGAATGGGATCTAAAATCCAGGGAGGATTCACCAGATGAGACCATAGATATGGGAACCAAGCCTGACGAGGCCAGAATGGGGCAATGAGGATTATTCTGCTCCCCAACAGTCTGGCTTTCTGCAGAAACGTTAGCATCAGGGGAAGAGGAGGGTAAGCATAAAGTAGACCGAGTGGCCAAACATGCACCAGAGCATCTCTTGGAGATTCCCCGGGTGGGGGAATTAGAGCAAAGTAGTCACTGCACTTTGTGTTTGAGGGAGAGGCGAAAAGATCGCAACGAGGTTGACCCCATTTAGAGAAGATCTGTTTCGCTACTTTGAGATTCACAGACCACTTGTATGGCGAGAGGATGGTGCGACTCAATCTGTCCGCTAGGATGTTGGACCGTCCCGGTATGTGCATCGCCATGAGAAAACGGTTTGTGGAAATCGCCCATTCCCACACTCTCATGGCCTCTCGACAAAGTGGATAGGACCTGGTTCCCCCTTGTTTGTTGATATACCAGATGACCGACATGTTGTCCATCTGGATCGCAATTGTCCCAACGGGAAGAAGGCTCTGAAGTGCTTGCAATGCTAACCACACCGCCCTCATCTCTAGGACACTGATATGCAGTGAGGTCTCCACATGGTTCCATGTGCCTTGGACGGTCCTGCCCAGACAATGCCCCCCCCCCACCAGAGGCGAGAGGCGTCCGTGGTCACCGTGGCTAAGGGAGGGGACATAGAAAAGGGGCGCCCTTTCTGGAGGTCCGGAGACTGGAGCCACCAAAAGAGGGCTCTCCTGCAAACCCTGCTGAGAGGGACGGGGTGGCTCAGGGGATAATGCAGGAAGGACCATTGGACTTTGAGGGTCCATTGCAGGATTCTCATATTTAGGCGCGCCATGGGTAAGAGGTTGATGGTTGCCGCCATCAAGCCTAGGGCCCTCAGTACCAATTCTGCCGGAGGGGCTGGGCAATGAAGAATGGCCTGCACATGGAGTTTTAGAGATTGCAACCGGTCCGGAGTCAAGAAGGCTATAAGCTGGTTTGTGTTCAACCTGGCTCCGATGAAATCTATGACCTGAGTCGGAAGAAGGGAAGATTTTCCCAAATTGATCGTGATCCCCAGCCGGGGAGCTAGGTGAAGAAAATAATTCCTGGCTGTGCAGAGTAGATGCCTTGTGGGGGCGGTCAGGAGCCAGTCGTCCAGGTATGGAAAGACCTGAATTCCCTGGAGTCTCAGGTGGGCCGTTACCACAGTTAACACCTTGGTGAACACCCTGGGGGCTGTGGTGAGACCAAAGGGGAGGACACTGAATTGGTAATGGCTGGCTAATAGCCTGAAGCGGAGAAACCTCCTGGATCGTCTGTCCATCAATATGTGGTAGTACGCATCCTTGAGGTCTATGGAGCACATCCAGTCGTTCTCCTGCAAGAGGGGGAGAATGGATTGAAGGGTGACCATCCAGAACTTTTCTTTGGTTACTGCCAGGTTCAAGAGGGAAAGGTCAAGGATTGGTCTTAAGTCCCCCATCTTTTTTGGCACCAAGAAGAACCTGGAGTAAAAGCCTGATCCATACTGGTCTGGGGGGACGTGCTGGATTGCTCCTTTTTCTAGCAGCTGCTGAATTTCTGTGGCTGCGGCCTCCCTCTGATCGGGTGGGACATCGGGAAGGGATCTGGGTCTGAGAGGGGGATGGAGAAATGGAATCTCGTAGCCTCTGGATATAATCCGAAGCACCCAGTGGTCTGTTGTGATGGACTCCTAAGCTGCTAGGAGCCTCGAGAAACGCCCCCCAACTGCCTCCAGAGTGGAGCAGTTGGGTAACCCTTCAGGGTTGCTGTGTGGGCCGATCAGAGAAAGGTTCTCTGGACCCAAAGATTTTTGGGCCCCCTCTGCCTCTAGGGCGGCGTCCACCCTGTCCTGCTCTCCCTCTGAAGGACGGGAGGTCCGGAGCGAAACGGGACTGCTGAGATTTCCAGAACCACATCTTCTTCTGTCCCTTTTGGTTCTTGGAGAAGGACCTCTGGGGAACAGAGACGCGGACTCCGACAGCAGACAGCATATTCCCGTCTTTCTCACTCTGGACCAAGGTGTCGCGTACGGTCTTGCCAAAGAGGGCAGAACCATCAAATGGGGCGTTAGTGAATGACGCCTTACAGGGTTCTGCGAAATCACAGTGGCAGAGCCACGCCTGTCACCTCAGGACGACGACGCCCACTCCACTAGCTCTAGCGGCTCCTTCTGTAGCATGGGATAGTAGCCGAATAGAGGTATTGGAAGTAGACCTGTGAGTGGCCATTCGGGTAGAGTACACTTGTTTGTCCTCTGCTGACATGGACTCTGGGGGCGAACCAGCGTACTCTTTAATAAGATCCCGCTGGAGTCATACTACATGTGCCATATAGTTCAGCGACCTTACCGAAGTGGTCCATCGCCTGAGACTCCTTGTCAGGAGGATGGACCGTGGGACTCTCCTGGGCTAGTTCCCTTTTAGTGGCAGCCGCCACCAACATGGCATCTACAGGGGTCCCCTTACTCCAATGAGATCTGTCCGGGGGGGGCTAAGAATTCTGTCTGGCCTCTTGGGAACGGGCTGCACAGTGTCCGGCTCCTTCCATGCCCTGGTAGTGATTAGGTCTACCAGGGGGGGTCGGCTGGAGGGGACACCCAAGAAGTAGATGGGCCTGCTTCAAATGCCTCCAAAAACACAGACTCGTCCGAGGTAGGCTTTGGGGCAGACCACCCCCCCTCTGATCCTGAGCATCTCCATGATGTCTCCAAATGAGACGTCTTCGGGGGGTGATCTTGGGGAGCCTTCCCCTTCCTCCAAGTTTGTGTCCTCTGTCAAGGACTCAGAGGAGTCCAAGTGCCTCCTTTTGCACTTGCGTTTGTGAGGGACTTCCTCGGGGGGGCTGTCCGAGGAGGCCTCTCCAACCACATCCTGTTCCAACAAGGGAATGATCTGGGATGTAAGAGCAGGCTGTCCCTGGGGCCGGGTGATGGAAGTCGGGCCCATCTGAGAGGGAGTGCAGGGTGGGGCCGTAGCTAGGGCCGGGGGCCTGAAGTCCCTCGATAGAACCTTCTCCACCATGTTGAAAGCCGAAGGAGAGCTGCTCTCCCTAGGATCCGAGAACAGACCCTCCCTCGGATCCGATGCGTGGATCGGAGCCGGCGCCGAGGTGATCGGATCTGAAGGGGCAGTATGCTCCGACCTGGACGGAGCCAAAGGCATACTAACCATCTCGGATCGGAAGCTCAGCTCTCGGCTCTGAGAGCTCAGATCCACAGAAAAGGGACCCGACAGACTCGAGGGTGCCATCGGCGCCGAAGCACTCGACTCTATCGGTGCCGACAGTCCCCCAGCTCCAACACTAGTCAGCTCTGAAGAACCCGAACCCGGGAAGCGGGTCGGGGAAGGAGCAATCGGGACAAAACAGGGTGTTGAGCTCCCCCCCGGAGGGGGGGAGGCAGGAGCACTCCCATCTGCAGCTGGGCCTGGAGGAACCTTCGCATCATCCAGTCCAAGTCCGCATCAGTTAAACTTCTTGTGGACCTAGAAGAGGCCACCGAGGCGGGACGGGAGTGCCACCTCGATGACCTTGAAGGTGACCAGGTCTCCTCCTCCTCTGGCCCCGGTGAGAAGCAGGGTGAACGGAGCCGGGAAGGGGAAGGCTCAGAGGTCTCTGGTGGAGAAGCCTGCTTGGCTGGTGGAGCTGATGCAGAGGCTTCAGCCCGCCGCTTGTGATGCTTCTCTCTGCGCTTCCCACTTCTGGCTTCCCTATCCTCTTGGCCCAAGGTGGAAGGTTGAGTCCCAGCCAAGGAAGGAAGGGAAGTATCAGAAGGCGCTGCCACAGCCGCGGCAGGAGCCATGGGGGGAGTGGAGGCCGGAGCTGAGTCCGGGGGCAGAAGTCCCACCAGAATTACCTTCGACCTCCGGTCCTTGAGAGCCCTGGGGTTGAACGCTGCACAAATAGCACAACCGGATGACAGGTGTTCAACCCCAAGGCATAAAACGCACCGAGTGTGCCCATCCACTGGGGAGAGCTTATGGCCACACTCAGTACATTTAGAAAAAAATGTTTTGGGGGCCTCTGCCATGGTAAACTAAAAACACAGTCACTAGGCCCCAAAACCACACACACCCTAACACTCTCACAAAAAAAAGGGGGGGGGGGGATAATACGAAAAAAAGGGAATCTAACGACTACTTTAAGGTAACTATCCTAAAACACACACTCAACAACTTCACACACAAACTTTAGCTAAATCCAAAAAAAGAAAGATTTTCTCACAGAAAAATGCTCTCTAAGGCCTGGAAGCTCAAGATCAAACTGCTGGTGTAACTGCGGCAAACTAGATCTGAGGTCAGGAAGGGATGGCAGGGGATTATGGGTAGGGGGGGAGCTTGGAGCTCAGATCTTAGCTGTTGGAAACTGCTGGCTCGGATCTGATATGGATCCGATAACCCATAGGTTGATGCACAAATGAAGTTAACTACTTCAGATCTTTGTTTCCAGTAAACACACAGAACAGAGTCATATATACAGTAAACAATGCATAAATGTCTAAACATCCAAGTTCTGTCACATTTTCCTATCAAAAGATAAAAATAAAGCAGAGTAACAACAGTAAAGACAAGTACATACTGTCTATCAGCACACATAGACACTGCAGTTCTGATAGAAATACTGACAGTTTCTTCAGAAACAGTGCAAACAAACATTTGTGAAAGACAAACGCCAAATAACTACTGCTACAAGCAGAAATTCCTAAAGGAATTACTATACAATATTAAAACAAATATTTAAATAAACATAAAAATAAACAGAGAATAATAAATCTAACAAAAAAATGAGAGGAAGTGGATCCCCAAATGAGTTTTATCTGTGCAGTAAGCCAGAAAACACAGCTAAGTCAGAAAATACAGCACTGGATCCTGAGAAGAATCAGAGGACTTTCTTCTTCTTTGGATGGCAGAAAAAGACTGAATATGCAGCTTCATGTCTCTACTGAAGGCTCCCCTCTCAGGAGATGCACAGCAAATCAGCTGTGTGTCTGCGGTTTTCAAACCTAGCCAGTACTGTGTTACCTTAGCAGGTAATGCCACTGAGACAATGGGAATAATGAACATAAATGTTTTACTTTCTGCATCTTTTCTGATAGGAATCTTCATAAAAACAGATCAACTCCTGCCAGCGACATCACCTTGGGGAACAGGCATCCCAGTCTGGCTCCTTCCTCCAAGACCAACAACAGTGGTTCTCATTCCCAGAAAGGACACTAACAGCCACAGAGGAAGTTTCTAAACCCTGTCCTTTGTCCTGAAGGATCTACAGCTGAAGAAACTAAGGAAGAGGATGAGGGGTCTGAAGATGTAGAAATGGCCACTGCATGGTCATCCATTAGGAGATTCGGAAAATTCACAGTCTGCTGAACAGGCAAAGGCTGTCTTTGCAGACTAAGGAAAAACGAACAGAGGAACTGGTAAGTTGTTCCATGGTAAAGCCAGAAACAGACCCCACAACCCAAGTGATTAATAAATGCCAAAAAATAGTGTATTCGCCAAAAATAAACCCCATGGCAAGCACAACAAACACTTGCTGCAGCCCCTGCAAACAATTTATAAAGTTAATATCAATATATTTTAGAGTAAACTTCAGAAAAACAAAAGTTTACAATAAAACAATTACAAAAGCCACATTTTTTCACTGAAAGAAATATCATGTGCCAGTCCAAAAAGTAATTAATTCCTAGCAAAAACAAACAGTTCTTGACAGAAAAGTACTGTTTCAGTCATAAATTTAACTGTGGAAGTTTTTTTTTTCCTTAAAGGGAAGTAATCTGCCCAGCAACTGAGAAATTATCAGCAGACTATCAGTCCTCAAAGGCCTACAAGGGGAGCTCATGTTGGCAGCAGGAAAGTCCTGAAGCTCTTGGCACCCAGACTGCTGATTTTCTCCAGCCTTGCTCAAGCTATCAATGTTCTGGTCACATATAAGATGCCCTTAAACTTTTGAAGCTGGTCAGCTGTTCTGTCCCAAGCAGGATATAACCCAAACAGCTAAGATTACTTCAGCAGTGATTGAATGATAAGCATTCTTCCTTACCCTTGTATTCCATGATCTTGCCACTGTCAGCTCTCTGCTAACTTACTTTCTCATCAATATGCATGCTAGCTGATCACATTGGTTTGAACAATATGCACTCATCAAGACTACCAACATAGTGAGGATCCATATCTATGTATGTGTGTGTGTGTGTGTGTGTGTGTGTGTATATATCTCTGAACCGGCAAAAAAACAACAAAAAAATGCTTTAAACAGTATTTTGCAGGGGGGCAAGCCCCCCTGCACTCCCAATATGGGAAGCTGCGCTCCCCACTCCCCCTACTTAAATATACTAACTCCAAGATCGCACTACAGTGGGGAAAAGGATATATTTCCTTATCCCCACTGTAATGTGCTTCAGACAACCGGCTTTTGCAAATGTGCACTTTCAATTTAGTGCACTTTCGCTTCAATGGGTTCAATCTTCTGGTTGTCGAAAAAGTGAGTTTTCAACAATCAGACGTATACCCAGTAGATCCATATATATATATATATATATATATATATATATATATATATATATATACATACAAAACTTTGAAGACCATATGGTGTACTTTATTTCATTAGATTAACAGAACACTGAAATGTAAATAACTGAGATGAGAAGAATGAACGTTTACAACAGTGAGTGCAGAGGATCAGAACTTAGATCATCGAACTAGCTCTATATTTTGAATGCAGATCGCTATACAGTGAGGATCGCAAAATCTAGCCTTTTCCTCACTACAGTGCAATCTCGGAGTAGGTATATATAATTTGCAGGTGTGTGTAATTTTTTTTATGTTTCTGCAGGGGCAAGCCCCCTGCACCCCACACACCCCCTGCAAATTATATATGCCAACTCAGAGATTGCAGTACAGTGAGGAAAAGGGTAGATTTCCAGATCCTCACTGTACTGCGACCTGCACTTCGAAATATACAGCTAGTTCGATGTTCTAAGTTCCGATCTTCTGCACTCTTGCTGTTGTAAACGTTCATTCTTCTCATCTCAGTTATTTAAATTTTGGTATTCTGTTAATTCAATGAACTAAAGTAGATCCATAATATATAAATATATATATATATATATATATATATATATATATATATATATATATGTGTGTATATATAGTATACATGAGTACATAGACATAAATGTATACTTGCACAAACATGCACACATGCATATGCAAACACACACACACACACACACACACACACACACACACACACACACACACACACACACACACACACACACATACACACACACACAAGCTCAGCTGGTGCCCTGGGCAATCCCCCATCTGGTGGCCCACAACCACAGCAGAACAACAAAAAAATGAAAGTCCTCCAAAGCTAAGAGTCAAAGGAAAATAAAAGTTCCTTTGGGCAAAGCGGTAAAAATCTATTCATGGCAGGACTTTCACTATCTGAAATACCTTTCAGAATCTTTAGCAAACAGCTATGCATGCACTGCAAGGAAATCATTTAAGCAACCTAGGCTGCAGTCACAGCTGCTTAAGTGAGACAGTTTGTTATCCAACAGGTTACAGACGGGATTATACAGTTACATTTTTCAATAATACAAGAGTGTGGAATAGTTCAACAGTCTTAGAAGTAAGTAGATAGGGCATCACCCTTTGATGTCCATAACATTAAGTAGACAAGGCCAACCCTTTACAAAGTCAACTTACTTGGGTCAAGGGCCTACAGGGTGCCAATATTATTATTTATGAGTTGTATAATAACACACTCAATGACTTTACAAATACTACTGGTAAGACTGACTGGTCTGTAGATCCCAGGTTTGGTGGTAGGGCTACTCCTGTGTAGACACACAACAGAGACTATTCTCCAAGCATCAGGAACTTACCCAATCAATAGGTTAAGACTGAAAGGGTTTAGAAGGGAATCAAGAAGGTATGTTTAGTAGTAATTTAGATACAACCTGGTATGTTGCTAGGACCCACAGAACTACTGATTCTGGTTTTAGAGAGAGCATTTAGTACCTGTTCAGAGGTAATTCTGGGGGACATGGAGACACAGAGTAAGTGGAGAAATACAGGGGGCAGAGTGAGCAGAAACTGGAACTAAATTTGTCTGCAAATATATCAATGATAGCTTCTGCATCAGAGGAGGGTTGGCCATTTCAGATCAGTCCTGATAAGTTCTGTGCAACACATGGCATTTTTCAAAGATTTCTAATACAGGTTAAACAAGTCATTGTGAATAACTTTGAAAGATGTAGTGGCATTCAGTGGATACCTGACTTTAAAACTATTGATCATATGTCTGAGTTCTTCAGAGACCTATTTAAGATAACATTTATAACAGGTACAGTTGAACTTAATCCCTAGTGTGAGAAGTTTATCTGTTTCTTTTATTGCGGAATTTCTTGATAACAGGGTTATACTATAGAGGCTTGTTTTTTAAATTAGCCATAATACTAATGAAGGATAGTAATGGAAACGTCAACGCAGGTCTGAAGGTGAAAGCAAAAGTCAGTGGCATAAACAGCTGCTTTTGTGAACGTGTCCCTAAACAGAAGGACAGAGCTTTTACATTTCAAAGGCTGCTACAGGAATGGCCTTAGAGAAATTCCTGAATACCGTAGAAATGGAAAGAGTTATAGGCTGGATTCTTAGGCAGAATATGACAGTCTAGGGGACACTTTGGGTGTGGAGCAGATAGGGCCCATACTTCAATGAGAATGGAACATCTAGACAGAGAAGGCACAATTTGTTCAAGAGAGTTGGCATTAATAAAGTTAAGGAATTGCTGTGAATATCTGTTGTTCATTGTACAAGTTACAATTTACCCACCATGACTGTATTAACTTCAAAAGCAACAGACCCCAACTGGTTGAGGTAGGTATCATGGTCAATGGAAGACACAGCATGGGTTCTATACTAGGCGATAATATGAAAATGGGATTTGTTTAGTGGTACTAGGACATGCAGAATTTGCAATAAAGAAATGCGATCCAGGCTAAATATTAATACACCCCCTCCAATGCCAGAGGGTCTGAGAGGATAACAGGTGCTATACCTACATAAAGACAGAGTACTCTCATTACACTGAAAACAAGTTTAGACATACATATATATATATATATATATATATATATATATATATACATATATATATATATATATATATATATATATATATATATATATATATATATATATATATCAGATGTCAGAAAGGCCTCAAGTTCAGGCATTTCCTTCTTACAAATTCTTATGAGATAAGCAGTGCCAAGGTGATAACGGGCTGGGTTACAATTTAAGCTAGGAGGTCTCGAGGATTGAGTTTACCAAAAAAGGGAGGTATGGGGGTAGAAAATGACTTTGCCAATGTACACAGGCCCTAACAATGCAAAGCAGGGAGGACTTTCAACCACTGGCAGAAAATCTGCGTGTTTACAAAAAACTGTTTTCTCATGTGATGCCAGTTCCGATATCTTGATGTTGATTGTGTGTTCATAAAACAGTAAAGTTATTAAATTAAAGCATCATTATCTTATTACTTACATATAAAGCAGACTTTGCTTTTCTTCCATATTTTCTCCGAGCCTGGAAGTAAATGTCATCTAAAAGAAGCAAATAATAAGCTTTAGTTTTACTGTTTTATTTAAAAACTTTATTCAAGATATAGTCTATGTTTTTCTGCATTCAGTTGTGTCATTTATTTTTTGTACCATAGGAAAGTAAAAGTTCATTTGGTGATTCTTCAACCACATCAACACTTGCAGTTATTTAACTGTTATAGTGAAATTCTATAGCTTATCAACCCTTTCTAGAATCCAGAAAACAGTGCAGAGTTATGCTACACACATATTATCCCTTAAGTGCACACTGAAGGATCTCCAGCTGTGGCAGAAAAGATGTAAGTAACCCAATGGTCAAGGTCAGAGTTTTAGTATTGTTGTTGATTAATGGTGTGACTGCATTATTACGACAAAGACAGATAAGGTAAAGATAAGACAAGGCTACAACTGTCAATTTTTTATATACCCAAAGTGGATTTTCTAAGCTAATATTTTTCAGGGCAAACCACACACTCGCATCATCTCAAAAGGTTTCTCTTCAAGTTATTGTTGTAAAATGTTAATTCTGTTTGTTTGTTTTTTTTCTTTTTATCACACTAAGGTGTTTGTAATACAGAATGACATTTTTTTCTGCAATTCTATGGGAAAGGTTATAAAAGATTTTTTTTTCTTAAAGATCAGTCCATTTGCAATGTGTCGTGCTTTTTTTGGACCTAGCAGCCTCAATGAACACTACCTTTATAAAAGTGGTACAGAAAGTCTTATATGTAAAGCCATGGAAAGAATTATCATGGAAATGATCAACAGAGATATAGCAAACCTGCAGACACTGGATCCAACCCAGTTTGGTTTCATCAAGGGCGAATCATGCCTACTCAACCTTGCCGACTTCTTTGAGAAGGTAACCAAAGCAATGGCTGAGGGAAAATGGTTCACACTGCTTGCCTTGAACTGGCCAAGGCATTAGACACAATACCCAACTCAAGCATTGTTGATAAACCCAAGAAGTTAAGTACAAACTCGTACGTCACCCAGTGGACAGCCAACTAGCTCACAGACAGGACCCAGGAAGTTAGAATTGGGGAGTTCACCTCTACAAAGAAGCCAGTCACAAGTGGAGTCCCTCAGGGATCAGTCCTTGGACCACTCCTTTTTGGCATTTACTTCTCTGAAGTCAAGGCCAATGTATGTGGTCTCTGGCTGATTAAGTTTGCAGATGACTGCAAATTACGAGCTGTCACTGAATCCCACACTGACACAGATGTTCTCCAGGAGGGGATGACACAGACAAACAACTGGTGTAAGAGCCATGGACTAAAACTAAATGCCAAGAAATGCATAATAGTATCCTTTGGGAAGTCATCCACCCCTGGTAACTATCATATTGACAACACCCCCCCTCAGAGTTGACCCAACAGTCAAGGACTTAGGGACATACATATATAGTAATTTAGCATTTGACCATCATGTGTCTACAGTAGTGAGGAAATCATTCTATGTTGCGCAACTTACAAACAAAGGTATAGCATCTAAGTCCAATGAAGTCATTGTTCCACTGTGTTCGGCATTCATCAGACCTATCATTGAGTACAATGCCCACTTTGGTATATACCTAACCAGGCATATCCAACAACTGGAACGTCCACAGAGGTTCCCCACTAAAAGAATACAAGGCATAAGAAAAATGTCCTATGCAGACTGCCTCAAGGCCCTATCCTTGTATTCTGTCTCCTACATGCTTTTGAGGGAAGATCTATGTCTGGCATATAGGACATTGTGAGACCCCATTCTGATGGACCTTCTGCATACCCACAAAACAAAAAGCACCAGAATTACCTGTTCTAAAGACTTAAACCTTGCTGTGATATAACTAGGACCTGCTAGAGAACAGGTATGTACAGTGGATATAAAAAGTTTACACATCCCTGTTAAAATGCCAGGTGTTTGTGATATAAAAAGATGAAACCACAATAAATCATTTCAAAACATTTCCCACCTTTAATGTGACCTATAACCTGTTCAATTCAATTGAAAAACAAACAATTTTGTTAGGGGAAAAATATAAAAAAAATAAAAAGCATACAATGTGCTGGTTGCATAAGTGTGCACACCCTTAAACTAATAATTTGTTGTGTGTGCACACCCTTAAACTAATACTTTGTTGAAGCACCTTTTGATTTAATTAGAACATTCAGTCCTCTTGGGTAGGAGTCTATCAGCATGGCAAATCTTGAGCTGGCAATATTTGCCCACTCTTCCTTCCAAAAGCACTCCAAATCTGTCAGATTGTTAGGGCATCTCCTGTGCACAGCTCTCTTCAGGTCACCCCACAGATTTTCTCTTAGATTTAGGTCTGGGCTCTGACTTGGCCATTTTTTCTTCATATGAAGCTAATTTTTTTTTTTTTGTTGATTTGGATGTATGCTTAGGGTCATTGTCATGTCAGCTTTCTAGCAGACGCCTGAAAGTTTTGGGCCAAAAGTGACTGGTATTTGGAAACGTTCATAATTCCCTTCACCTCGACTAAAGCCACAGTTCCAGCTGAAGAAAAGCAACCCAAAGCATGATACTGCCACCACCATGCTTCACCATGGGAATGGTGTTCTTTTGGTGATGTGAAGTCTTGTTTTTGCGCCAAACGTACCTTTTGGAATTGTGGACAAAAAGTTCAACCTTGATCTTATCAGACCATAACACATTTTCCCACATGCTTTTGGGAGACTTGATGTATTGTTTTGCAAATTTTAGCTTGGCCTGGATGTTTTTCTGTGTACGAAAAGGCTTCCATCTTGCAACCCTACCCCATAGTCCAGACATATGGAGAATACGGGAGATTATCACATGTAGTACACAACCAGTTCTTGGCAGCCTACCTGACCAGTTTTCTTCTTGTTTTTTCATCAATTTTGGAGGGATGTCCAGTTCTTTGCAATGTCACTGTTGTCCCATTTTTTTCTCCACTTTTTGATGACTGTCTTCAGTGAGTTCCATGGTATACCCAATGCTGTGGAAATTCTTTTGTACCCTTCTCCTGACTGATACCTTTCAACAATGAGATCCCTTTGATGCTTTGTAAGCTCTCTGCGAACCATAGCTTTTGCTGTAGCAGGCAACTGAGCAATTGTCAGACAAATCCTACTAGGACAGCTGAACTTTATTTGGGGTTAATCAGAATCTCTTTAATTGATGGCAGGTGTGTACTCAAGAAGACTGAATGCTGTAATTAAATCAAAAGGTGCTTCAACAAAGTATTAGTTTAAGGGTGTACACACACAACAAAGTATTAGTTTAAGGGTGTGCACACTTATGCAAGCAGCGTATTATACGTTTTTTATTTTTTTTATTTTTTCCCCTAACAGATTTGTTTCTTTTTCAGTTGAATTGCAGAGGTTATAGGTCACATTAAAGGTGGGACAAGTTTTGAAATGATTTATTGTGGTCCCACTTTTTTATATCACAAAAACCTAGCATTTTAACAGGGATGTGTAAACTTTTTATATCCAATGCAAAAATAAAACAAGTTACTGGTAAAAGCTCCAAACAAAGAAAGTATGTTGTCTCACTCTGGAAAAGCCAAACAATCCATAATGCAGTCCAAGTCTATTCAGACCAAGCACGTTGTTAATGTCCCACAAGAAAAAGGCAATGATATGTAAAATCAGGTTTATTTGGATCCTAAATCGGTTAGCTTTTTATATCCACTGTATCCCAGAGACTACCCCATTAACAGAACAGGCTCCCCATCCATATGAAGCATAGTTCCTCCCTAACCCAATTCAAGTGCAACTTGGACAATTGGATGGGGAACAGGAAATTCATCCCTGGTTTAGCACTTATGTCTCTAATGGTCACAGGCAACCTGTAAATGGTTCATTTCCAGGACCCTGCTTATAAATGTTTCATCTCCCAAACCCCTGCTTACACTCATCAAGGGTATCAGAACTTGTCAGAGATTTGGGATGAATGGCTAGGCTTAAAAAGACAATAGCCTAGTAAACACCTATGAACCTATAAGTAACTCTACGATTATCCTTAAAATAATAAAAAGAAAAAAAGAAAGAAATTACCATACTCATCTATGACTACAGAATGTCTTCACAATAACTCTGTTAACCAGAGCAAAATACTCATTTACTCCAGGTTTACTGTACTTAAAGTCTTCCTCTTTTCTTTATGAAAACGCTTGGAAACAGGATGACATTCTGGAATGTATGGGAAGACTGTTCAAAAAATCAAGCCCCTCCACAAAGGCAACGAACAACAGGGGGAGAAGCCTAAGATGATAGTGACAATAATGACAGTGTGCTCACTGCATTAATATATAGGTGGGATGCACTTTGTGTAGGCATACAAATACATACAATGTCCAAGGAAGGTTCATCAACACAGTCTACCTAACTAGGCAAAAAGCAAAAAAACACTCTCCCACTCAAAAAGTAATCCTAAATTCAGAGGACTAGCATAATTTTTTTTTAGAATTGTTTCTTTCGTGCACCACTTTAGATTCCCATAGAGGTTAACACAACAACTTCAGTGCTAAATGACAAAAGTTGCACAGTCTGGTTCATGCATGACTTAAGAAAGTACAGTTGTGTAAGTAAACCTAACATAACAATATATGTTTGAATGATCATGGCTGCGGTAGCCTAAACTGTATGCGTCATATCCTGCCAAGGACAATAACAGTTGGCGAGCTTCAAAAGTTTCAGGGCACCTTCCAAGCAGTCAAACCATTAGGAAGCTTGAGCTGTGCTCTCTAACAAGATAAGTTTATGAAAGTTTGAGTACCACATCCTTCAGAGCTTTCATGCCAACTGAGACAGGGAGGCTGAGCCCTGAGGGGACAATGCTAGGCAAAACAAAAAATAAATAACCACTTCCTGCCATAAATAACACACAAAAAAGCATGGAAGATGGAGGGAGAAAGGGAGCAGCTACTGCAGCAGTGATCATTCAAAAATTCACTGTTGTGGTAAGTTTACTTACACAACTGTACTATGGTCATCACATTGATCAATGCTGCAGTAGACAGCTATTTTGGTAGATTACCCTAGCTTACTAAATTTGAGAGGTAGAAGAAGAAGAGTCCAGGAGCCCCTGAAGAATGGTCCTATCAAAGCCTGACCTAGACCTAGAGAAGGAATCAAGCTAATAGTGCTTTGTAAATGTATGTACAGAGGACCAAGATGCTGCTTCTAGAATACTTCTAGAATCCAACCCTTTCCACAAAACCATAGATGAAGCTAAGGCCCTGGTAGAGTGGGCCTTGACTCTGCCTGGAACAGTTATGTTGTAGTGAGTATAACTAAAGGTAATATCCTTAGACAACCATTTGGAAATAAGTCTGTTTTGATACAGGTTTTCCCTTCTTACCGACATAAGAAATGAACAACTGATCCTAAGATCTGAAAGATTTTGTTCTGTCAAGGTAGAATCTGAATTGTGTGCTGACTTTGAAGGTATGGAGTATCCTTTGTCTCATTTTTCAGTTCAGGAAACAAAATGGGGAGATTGATAGTTTGGCTTAAAGTAAACTCGGATACCACTTTAGGTAGAAATAAAAGATTAGTTCTCAAAGAAATCCTGTCCCTGAGGAAAATGAGACAGGGTTGACTCACCATAGGAGCTTGCAACTAAGACACCTTTCTTGCAGAGGTCAGAGCAATCAGTAAATCTGTTATCCATGTTAAGAACCTCAAGTTAGTCAGGTTAGCTTTGCTCAAATAGAGCAAGTCTTTAGCTTCTCTAACACAAAATTAAGATCCCAAGGAGAGGCCACCAGTTTTCTTGGAGGCCTCTTAAGCCAAATCCCTTTCACAAACATTCTGACATGAGACTGCTCTGAAAGAGGAGGATCCATGAGCATGTTTGCTGAAATGGCCAATAAATGAACCTTGATGGCAGAGTAAGAAAAGCCATAAGATAATAACTCACACAAATACATTAAACCAGAGAACAACAAGCCCAGTATGGGTGCTGGTTATGTTGTTGACACCAACTAGAAAACGTTTACATTTGCTAATATATGATTTTCTAGTAGCAGGCTTTCTTGTCTTCATTAGTACCTGCTGCATGTACTTAGCAAACAGGTACCTAAAGGGAATTAAGACTATATCATCCAGCCAGTCAAATTAAGTTGTTTGGGGACAGTGTATATCAAACACTACTGGTCTTGCGTGAGTCTATCTATTCTGTGAGAAATCCTAGCCATCTCCAAAAGAAAGGGAAACCAGGGTTACCTGGGCCAGAAGAGAGTCACCACAATGATCTTGGGGGATTCCTTCTGAAACTTCAGAAGTACCATGGATATCACTGGAATGGATGGAAAAGCATACAGAAAGATTCTTGTCTAAGGTAAAGAAAAGGCATCTGTCTTCCAGGCCTTGTTGCAAGGAGTACTGGAGCAGAATCTTGCCAGCTGATTGTTCAGAGAATACGCAAATAGGTCTACTTCATTAATCTCCCATAGATGGATCAAATCTTGGAAGATGTCCCCCAATCTAATTTCTATTCATGAGGGTCTGCCCTTGTCCTCTTTAGCTTGTCTGCCATACAGTTTTGCTCTGGTGGAACGCAGGGTGCTTGTAGAATGAGATTGTGCTGTGAAACTATATCCCAAGCTAGCATCGCTAGCCTGCAAATGGGGTACAATTGGGTTCCACCTTGCTTGTTGATATACCACATGACTGGTACTGTCTGTAACAACTTGAAGAAGCCTCATGGACCAAGTAAGCTTGTCTTTTATATTCAAGTGCTTGCATCTCTCCTTGGTGTCCCACACTCCTTGCACTTGTATCCCTCCTAAAACTGCTCCCCAAACAAAGTCAGGGGTATCTGTGGTGCTTTTGAACAGGGAGGGAGAAAGGGAGGCCTGGATTTAAAGATATTTGCTGTTTCCACCAACGGATTTTCCTTCTGACAAACCCCAACACTGGGACTTGAAAGGACAAAGGATATTGGTGCTGGGACCAAAGAGATTTCAGATACCACTGTATCTTTCTCATGTGAAGTCTTGCCAGGGATATTGTGAGAATCATAGATGTCATGAGACCCAAAATCCTGAGGTATTCCATTGCAGTGACTCAAGTCTGAGTGGAAAACCTTACAAATAGATCTAGATATAGTTCTATGTTTTTTTTTCCTGTGACAGAAAAAGTTCTTTAAACTGAGGTGTCCCGCTAACACCCCAGGAATTTAATCCTGTGTGAAGGAGTTAAAAAGACTTTTGAATGTTCTCTTGGAATCCCGGCTTGTGTAAGAGACAGAAGCACAGCTAGTTCAATGAGCATCCTACCCCTCAGCCATTATTATAAATAAAAGCACTTCACTGTAATAAGCCAATAGCTACATTGTAAGCAATTGGCTTATAACAATTAGATCTACACCTCCCCAGCTCTTCCACTAAAAAAAGTTCAATTCATTGAAAAAAAAAAAAGGATGTTCCTTCTACTGGCACATCAACCATATGGCCAGATGCATGACATGCACCCCCCCCCCCCCCCCACACACACACACACACACACACACAACCATTCAGGTCCCCTTTCTGTGTCCTGCTCAAACCTTTCTTTCAACATATTTTAATTAAAAAAGAAAATACTTTTTTTAAACTGTAGCAAACTGCTTCCTAGAATTGTAGCAAACAGTTGCTACAATGTATACCTTGCCTACACAGAGCACTACAGCGCTCATGTTTTAGTTTAAAAAAAATATTTCTGTTTAAACTGTAGCAAACTGCTTGTTGCAAATGTAGCAAACAGTTATTACAGTTTATACCTTGCCTGCACAGAGTGCAGTTATAGCTCATTGCAAGCTATGGGGTATCCACATTTTTCCATATGAATATGACTTGCTTCTCTTTGAAGTGTCTTTTTAAAGTGTGAGGAATCTCTCACTTGGGTGCAATGAGCTATAACTGGAGCTAGACACTTTGTCAACATTCTTGGTGTAGTGAATTGTCAAAGGGATAAAGCAGAGAACGTATAGTGTGATCCAGACACACAAAACATTAAAAAACACCTGTAGTCAAGATGGATAAGGAAGTAATGATAAGCATCTTTTAAATGTAGTGCTGCCAGGAAATTTGAAGGAGAAAGAAGAGGTAACAGGTTGTGAAGTGGCAGCATTTTGAACTTGGGCACTATCACAAACAGGTTTAGGAAAGAAAGAAAGAAAGAAAGAAAGAAAGAAAGAAAGAAAGAAAGAAAGAAAAAGAAAGAGAAAGAAAGAAAAAGAAAGAAAGAAAGATCTGGAACCTGTCTTTCCTTCTTTTACACTAAATGCATCCTTCAATAAAACCCTTTCCCCATCTGGTAAGGAGGAACTGGTTCTATAACTCCTTGGGATGGCATATGATGAAGGACAGATGTAAATAAACAAGTCTGGTCTGGTGGATGAGGGATTACTTCCTGGAATTAAAAGTTATGTACTCAGTATAACTAGGCATCTGTGTTGTCCATTTTCATTCTTTCTCAATGAATGTGTTATAGATCCTATCCTTGGATCCGACTCGCCCACATGCTTCAGACACTGGATCCAACAGTCGAGCTCCTCCCTATACCCATAATGCCCTAGTTCACACCAGTATCTCAGATTGAGTTTGTTGACTTAAAATCCCCATTAAGAAGTTAGAGAAGAGGACAGATAATAGAACAGGGCTCAAACCCGGAACTATAGGTTCCCATAATAAAACCAACAGGTCACTCCAGAAGATTATAGGAAGGGGATGAAAGGAAGTGAAGTTGAGGAAGAATGAAAATGGACAATACAGATGCCTAGTTGTGGTGAGTACATAACCTTTAGATCTGATGTTGCCCTTTTTCATTCTTCCTAAATGAATTCAACAGAGTCCCCAGCTAAGTGAATTTTGGGTGATCCTCATGAAAGGATATTCCAGAGCACTGCTGAACCAAAGGCAGCTCTGTTTCTGGAGATTAGGTCCAATGTGTGATGAATAACAAAGATATGAGCACTGGACCATGTGGCTGCTGCGCAAATGTCATCAATAGACATTCTCGACCAAAAAATAGATGACATGGCCATGGATCTACTTGAATGGGCTTTAGGCAGTCTTGGTAGAGAAATTCCTTATTGGGAATTGAGCCAAGAAACATAAATAGTTATCTATTTAGCCAAATGTGACTTTTAGATATTGGATAATCCAGTTGACTTTTTGAGAAGGAGGCAAACAGCTGGTCTGACTTTTTGATTTCTTTAGTTCTGTGTAAATAAAAAGTAATTAATTGTCTGTGCACATCCAGAAGATGTAGCACATATTCTCCTCTGAAAAATGTGGATAGAAAACTAGTAAATGAATGGATTGGTTAATGTTAGATTCAGAAGCCAGTTTAGGTAAAAAAGAAGGGTTGGTTCATAAAGTAACCCTGTCTTTATGGAGAATAATATAGAGTCTGTGATGAAAAAGCCTGGAGTTCAAAAATCCTTTTGGCAGAAGTGATAGCTACTAAAAAGACCGTTTTCCAAAAAAATAAGTTATGTACTCACCATAACACGTTCCATGTATGTAGTCAATCTCGCTGAACATTATTACATGTGGGGTCGGAGCCAATCCTCGGCTCCGACTCGGCCGCTTAGAAAGCCTGAAAATTTTTGACTGGCTCCTGGCTAGTAGGTATCCCATGGTGCATGCACACATTCCCCAGATCTTGTTTGCTACTAGTCTATCAGAATAAGACAGGAAAAAGGACAAAGGTCCGAAAGAATAAACTGTAATAAAGGCGCCCTTATGGTATAAACCACTGTGGAAAAGGAAAAACTGTTTCCAGATCCTCCAGGAAGGGGGGTGGTGGGTGGGCTCATAATAATGTTCAGTGAAATGGACTATATACATGGAACATTATGGTGAGTACATAACTTCTTTATGTTATGTAGTCCTATCTTGCCTCCATTATTACATGTGGGACAGCGTCCCGAGTATCTTGAATGGGTGGTTCACTGGAAAATACTCCTGAGTACCATGGAACCAAACTAGGCTCTACCCCTGGAAGTTAAATCCAATTTATAATGAGAAATGAAGGTATGATGGGTAGCCCATGTTGCTGCTGCACATATATTATCAATAGGTGTTCTGGCTTGGAAGGCAGAAGAAGTAGAAAAGGACCTGGTAAAATGCGCTTTGACTTTAAAGGGTAACTCCTTTCCCTGAGAACTGTAAATAAAGGAAATACAACTAGAGATCCAGTTCGATAGTGTGACCTTGGACACTGGCAAGCCCATTCTCGCCTCAGCAAAAGAAACGAACAGCTGCTCTGATTTTCTAAATCCTTTGGTCCTGTGGATATAGAAAAGTACAGTTGTGCACACTTACCATAAATGTAGATGTTCGAGTGTATTCACTGTTGTAGTCATTACATTTGGGTTATCCTGCTGGCAGGCTACCCTCAGTCGGCCTGAATTCCAAAGTCTAGGTCTGGCATCGGTTGCTGTCACCTCCTCCCTGACGTCAGTGCACCAGGGGTATATAAGATGCAGCCGATGCCATTTTCTTCAGTTTTTCTTTCCCCAGATGTCAGGTGCCCCCAAAAGGGAAGGATAAAAATATGCCAATAAAACATGCATGCACCAAAATATATTATACCTTCATCTACAAGCAAATACACCACATAAGTTGTATAGATTAGAGAAGTGCAGATAAGTTGCAGCAAAGATATGGGGGATGGTGGGTGGGTAACCTGGACTGCAACAGTGAATACACTCGAACATCTACATTTATGGTAAGTGTACACAAATGTACTATGGTCTTCGTGTTTCACTGTTGCAGTCATTACACTTGGGTTGAATCCCAAAGCTATGGTTGGGAGGCTGGAGCTAAATAGCATTAGGAGCGGCTATGAGGCCCTGCAGAACTGCAGTGGCAAAGCCTGCCCTGGATTTAGAGTACAGTGGTAAATGATAGTGCTTTGTAAAGGTGTGCACTGAACTACAGGTAGCAGCCTCTAAAATGTCTTTGGTTGGTACTCCCCTGAGGAAGGCTGCTGAAGTGGCTGCTGCTCTGGTTGAATGTGGCCTAATGCCCTTAGGCACTGGCTTGCCATGTTGTGAATAGCAGAAACGAATGCAGTGGCCTATCCACTTTGAAATAGTCTGCTTTGAGATAACATTTCCTTGTGATCCTGCAGCATATGCCACTAGTAGTTGCTCTGCCTTTCTGAAAGCTTTGGTTCTGTTCACGTAGAAGTGTAGCTGTCTGTGTATGTCCAAAGAATGCAGAATTCTCTCCCCCTTATTCTGTGGGTTTGGATAAAAAGTAGGCAGATGAATAGTTTGGTTAAGGGCCACACTGGACACTACCTTAGGCATAAATTTTGGGTTTGTCCTCAGAGAAACCCTGTCTGGATAAAAAATGATAAAAGGTTCCACAGCCATGAGTGCCTGTAGCTCTGAGACTTGCAGAGGTTATTGCTAGGAGCAGAGCTGTTTTCCAAGATAAAAACTTTATATCAGCTGTAATGGCTGGCTCAAAAGGAGGCAGGGTGAGTTTTTCCAAGACATAACTGAGGTCCCATGCAGGTATTGGTGATCTCCTTGGCGGCCTTAAGTTTTTGGCTGAGGTACTGCCTTAACAAGGGATGAGAAAAGATTGGTGGCTCTGTATTGTAATGAGCCGAAATGGCAGAGGCATGAATTTTAATTGATGAAAAGGATAGGCTCTTGTCCAGCATCTCAGTTCAGTATTGCAAAATCTGAGGAATATTTGGTACAGCTGTGTCAGTTCCTTGTGCCTGGTTCCAAGCACAGAATCTCTTCCATTTTCCAGCGTAAGATTTTCTGGTACTAGGCCTTCTGGCCTCCAAAATGACAATGCATTACAGCTTTAGTGAGAGGCACGTTTTGTATGATTACATTATCTGCCATGCTGCCAGATTTAAGGTCTTTAGTTGGCTGTGCAGGATCTGATTGTTTTGTTGGGATAGTAGATGAGGTATCTGAGGCAAGGTCCAAGCCGGGCATTGAGACAAGTTCCTTAGGATTGGATACCAGTACTGGCGGAGCCAGTCTGGGGCAATCAGTATCATCTTTGGCTTCTCTTGTCTGACCTTTAGGAGTACCTTGGGGAGGAGAGGCAGTGGAGGAAAGGCATATACTGCTAAGCTTTTCCAGCTGAAAGATAGGGTGTCCACTTTCCATGCTTGTCTGTGATAAGTCCTTGTGCAGAATCTTTTTGGTTGGTAGTTGTGAGGAGAGGCAAATAGATCTATATCTGGGCATCCCCATTTCCTTGTTATCATGCTGAAGACTTGTGGATCCAATTTCCACTCATGGGGATCCATGAGGTTTCTGCTTAGTTCGTCTGCCAGAGTATTTATCTTTCTTGGCAGGAATTGTGCCTGCAGATGTACTTGGTAAGTCAATGCTGTGTCCCACAAAGTCATGGCTAGTCTGCAAAGGGGGTAAGAATGAGTTCCTCCCTGCTTGTTTATATACCACATGACCGTGGTGTTGTCTGTCTTTATCAGTAGTTGTCCCAGATAAAGTAGGTCCTTGGAGGCTGTCAGGGCATTTTTAACAGCTAGCATCTCTTTTTGATTGAAATGTAGATGCATTTGGTTTGCGGACCATGTTCCATAAATACATCTTCCTGCCATGTGGGCCCCCCAGGCATAATTGTTAATGTCTGGCTGTCTGGGGGTAAAGTGAATGGCTGTCCCTTGTTCTGGTGACAAGCCTTCGCCCACCATAGAAACTCCTGTTGCAGGCAGGGAATGAGGGTAATTATTGTTTCCAGGCATTGGCAATGTTGAGTCCAAACACTTTTTAGGTACCATTGAAGTTTCCTCATATGCAGTCTCACATATAGAATTAGTAGAATGCAGGATGCCATGAAGCCCAAAGCCTGCAGAATTTTTCTTGCAGATAACTGGGCCTTTGTTGCCAACAGGTTGAAATAGGTAGTCAGTTGCCTTTGTTTGTCTGGCGTGAGATAAGCCATCTGGGCAGTTGTATTTAAACTTGCACCCAGGAATATTATCTCTTGAGAGGGTACTAGTTTTGATTTATTTTCGTTGACTGTGTACCCTAGACCTGTTAGAAATCTCTTTACAAACGCCAGATGCTGTAGTAGAATGTCCTTGTTCTCTTGCTTGAATGAGGCAGTCGTCCAAGTAAGGATATATTTGTATTCCTCTTTGTCTGCAAAATGCAATTACTGGTGCCAGGCACTTTGTGAAGACCCTTGGCGCAGTAGATAAGCCAAAGGGCAGTGCAGAGAATTGGTAGTGCATTGAGCCAGCTTTGAATATGAGGTATCTTCTGCATATTTGTCTGATTGGGACATGCAGGTATGCCTCTTTTAGGTCTAAAGTCATAAGCCAAGCCTTCTTGCCCAGCATGGGCAGATGTTGCTGTAGAGTCAACATTTTGAATTTTGGTATATCCATAAATGTGTTTAGAATAGATAGGTCCAGTATTGGTCTCCAGGTCTTGTCCTTTCTTGGTACCAAGAACAGTCTTGAATAAAATCCTTGTCCCTGCTCTTGCTCTGGTACTTGTTGAATGGCCCTCATGTCCATGAGGGATGAGACTTGCTTTTGTGCCTCTGCTCATTGATGTTTTGGCAGGTCTGGCCAACCGTTTGTCCTTGGCAGGGTATGGAAGTGAAACTTGTAGCCTTGTGACACTATGTCTAGGACCCATTTGTCCTGGGTTATGTGCCAGTTTTGAGAAAAAAGTGCTAGTTTTCCCCCTAAAGGTGCTGCCAGAAGATAAGTGCTTGGTGCAGGCAGGGGGAAGTCATTGGGACTGTTTCCTGTACGGCTGTGATTTGTCTTCTCCACTTTTGGAGGTAAAAGCACCCCATTGTTTAGACCTGTACGAACCTTGGGGCTGGGATCTGCCTCTTGCGCATATGTATCTGCCCCTTTGTGGTCTGTCTGACACTGGAAAGGACCAATTCTTTTTGAGCCAGTGCCTGCTAAATCTTGGAGGCTGAACCTGTAAGAAATCCTTAACCGTTTGTCCTCCATTTTCTTTAACACCTCTTCTGCTTTAACACCAAACAAGGTATCATGCTGTAATGGGGCATCTAATAATTTTGCTTTGACATGATCAGGCAGATTTTGTTCCTTTAACCAAGCATGCCTCCTGATGACAGAACCCGTAACAGCTGCTCTGCAGGAGGCCTCCAAAGAATCAAAACCACATTGCAAAGTATGCTTTCCAACTTGTTCAGCTGCATGCAATAAATCCTGCATTTCTTTGTTTTCTGCACATTCAGAATTTATCAACATCTTCTGTTTAAGCAGTGACATAATATATTGCTGATATTTGAGCATATGAAACTGACAATTTAAAGCCTTTATACCCAAGGTAGCAGAAGTGTAAATCTTTTTTCCCCATCTGTCCAATGCCCTAGAATCCCTGTCAGAGGGGTAGAGTTTTTTGCAGTAGAAGCCTTGACCCCTTTGGGACCCTGAAAGATAGTTTCTGTGTCAGCACCAGGGTTTTTGAAAAATAATTTATGAGAGTCAGGAACCCTGTAGTACCTGTCCGGCTTAACAGGAGCTGGAGGTAAGGAGTCAGGGGTCAGACTGGACTCTGAAAATACATCATCAACAATGTCTAACACAGGTGGAATAGCTAGGGGCCTGTGTTGTGGTAGTAAAAGGAAGTCTCTGAGCCTTTTCTTAGATTCTGAAAAATCTTGGCTCTCCCAGTGGAAATGCTCCCTCATGGTATGCAAGGTTTCCCCAAAAGAGTAATCCTCAGGAGGAGAGGCTGAAGGGATAGATTCTTCAGCATCAGAATCCTCATAGGGAGGAAGAGAGTATTCCTGATCAGAAGAGGAATCAGATGAAATGGAAACCTGATCTGAAGATTCATATTCTGTCTCTTGCCTAGGCCTTTTATCAGGTGGGGGATGAGAACCCCTGATCAAAGTAATTAAGTCTTAGGCCATTTTGAGCATCTGTGTTTTGGGCATGGAGGCCTGTCCATGAGGCTGTTGTACTTGTTTCTTTGTCTTTAAAGGTGCTTTAGTCTTTGCCTTTGAAGCTGAAGTCGTTTTAATGTATAATTGAGTAGGTCTGAAAACACCCTCAGAAGCCGATGCCTGCTCAGCGGCTCCGGACCCATCTGAGGGAATAGTCTCCGAAGGTCCAATACCTTGAGCTTCCAGTGGCCTAGTCGACTCCACGTGGGAGTCAGTAGCGGCCTGCGGGTTGAAAGTAGTGGGTGTCAGGGGCTGCAAAGGCGCCTCACTGTGAACCGGTGAACCGGCGACTGGCTTAGAAGAAGCCTCGTCATCGGTTTTGGACCTCGGATGCCTGTCCTTTTCTTTTTCTTTGCGTTTCTTGTGAATTCCGGTAGTCGGATGGCTATCCGACGACATGGTATAATTAAATCTTCTGCCAAAATAGTGTAATGCAAAATCATACCGACGCTTAATAGTGCGCTGGTTAAATCTAGCACAAAACCGACAACTAGCAACATCGTGGTCAGGGCCTAGGCAAGGAATACAGTAAGAATGAAAGTCCTTATGAGGTATTTGCTTCCCACAAGAAATACAATTATTAACTTTTTCTGACATCGGTCTGGGGCAAGAAAAAAATTTCCCCAACGGGGTACTTAGCTTTTAATGAAGACTTCGGATATGAAATTCGAACAAGAAAATCTCAGGAGTCGGCTGACCAGCACTTGCGAACTGCTTATGCTTCGGGCACCACGCGGCAAGAAAGACTGAAGAAAATGGTGTCAGCTGCATCTTTTATACCCCTGGTGCACTGACGTCAGGGAGGAGGCAACAGCAACCGACACCAGACCTAGACTTAGGAATTCAGGCCGACTGAGGGTAGCCTGCCAGCAGGATAACCCAAGTGACTGCAACAGTGAAACACGAAGAACATCGCAGTTGCCTATGCACATCCAATTGGTGGAATGTATACTCTGCTTTATTGGTGTGACTAGGGAAGAACACTGGCAATTCAATTGTTTGGTTTAAGTGAAATTGAGATCAGACGTTAGGAATAAAGGAAGGTTTGGTCCGGAGAGAAACCCTGTCTTTGTGAAAAATTAAATATGGAGGTTTAACTGATAGGGCTTGTAATTCAGAAACTCGTCTGGCTGAGGTTATTGCTACCAGAAAAAAGAGTCTTCCAAGACAACAATTTCAACTAACAACTATGGGCTGGTTCAAAAGGTGGAGTAAGTCTAGACAGGACTAAATTCAGATCCAAAGGAGGAATGGGGTCTTGCACAGGAGGTCTTAACATCATGGAACCCCTAAGAAAAGATTTGCACAGTTTGTGAGACATAAGACTGGAATCATCAATCCCCACATGAAAATTAGATATTGCTGCTAGCTGAACTCGGAGTGTAGCAGCCCCTGAACCCTGGTGAAAGAGTTCTGAAAGGAACTCTAAAACAATAGTAATGGGAGCTGTAAATGGATCAACTTCTCTGTTGCGTGCCCATATAGAAAATCGCTTCCATTTACTGTGATACAATTTTCTAGTCGAAGGCTTGTGAGAAGAGGTAATAATATGGGTTACAGCTGGAGACAGATCATGAAGCCTGACTAGTGACGGAACTGGAGCAGCCATGCTGTCAGTTTGAGAGTGTGGAGACTGGTGTGAAGAGAACCCGACATGTGTGTCAGGAGGTCTGACACTGGGTCCAGAGTCCATGGATAGTCTAACAGGTGAGGCCTGAGGAAAGGGAACCAAATCTGATGAGGCCAGTAAGGAGTGATGACGATCATCTTGTTTCCCAACAACATTGCTTTCTGTATGACCTTGGGAATGAATGGAAAAGGAGGAAAAGCATAAAGGAGTCCCGGGGGCCAATTGTGGACGAGTGCATCTCTTGGAGACTCTCCCGGAGGGGGGATGAGAGAGAAAAAGGTGCTGCATTTGGTGTTGATGGGGCTGGCAAAGAGATTGCAGCAGGGTTGTCCCCAATGGTGGAAGATCATACAGGCTACTTTCTGGTTCAAGGACCATTCGTGAGGTAACAATATTGCCCTGCTTAGCTTGTCCACTGTCACATTGGAAGTCCCCGGGATGTGCATTGCAGTGAGAAAGCATTGGGAAGAAATCACCCAATTCCAAACTTGCAGGGCCTCTTGACATAAGGGGTATGATCTGGTCCCCCCTTGTTTGTTTAGATACAAGACCACCGACATGTTGTTGGTCTGGATAGCTATCGTCCCTACAGGGAGAAAGTCGTGAAGTGCTTGCAATGCTAGAAGCACCGCTCTCATCTCTAGGACACTGATATGCAGATGGGCCTCCTGATCTTGCCATGTGCCTTGGACAGTCCTGCCAAGATAATGCCCCCCCCCCCCACCCTGAGAGGCATCCATGGTCACAGTGGCAATGGGTTGGTGCGGTACAGAGGGAGTCCCTGTGGTAAGATGACATGGTTGAATCCACCAGTGTAGATCCTTTTTGCAAGAATCTGTGATCAGAATCTGATGATGTAGAGGCAACTACTGAAAGGACCACTGGGATGACAGGAGCCATTGGAGTATCCTCATATGTAATCTTGCTAAAGGTACCAAGGTTATGGTCGACGCCATAGTTCCGAGGAGCTCCAACAGCACCTTCGCTTTGAATCTTCGAAGGGGAAGTATCCTGTAAATTGGTTGCACATGATTCTGTATTCTGTCTGTAGGTAGTCTGGCTGTCATAGCGACTGTGTCTATGTTTGCTCCAATAAATGTTATAGATTGAGTGGGCAAAGTAGAGGATTTATCCCAGTTTACAGAGATTCCCAACTGGGAACAGAGCTTGACTGTGGAATCTCTCGACTGAACTAGGCGATGCCTGGTGGTGGCGGTCAAGAGCCAATCGTCCGGGTTTGGAAAGACTTGGATTCCCTGACACCTCAAATGAGCTGTGAATACTGCCATGCACATGGTGAACACCCAGGGGGTTGTGGTGAGACCAAAGAGCAGCTCCCGAAACTGGTAATGATTGGCTCCCAGCCGGAAGCGTAGGTAGCTCCTTGATGCTTTGTCCATCATTATGTGGTAGTAGGCACCCTGGAGATCTATTGAGCACATCTGTCTCTCCTTAACAGAGGGAGTATGGATTGTAGAGTGACCATTCGGAACTTGGACTTCTTTACATACTCGTTTAACCTGCTGAGGTCTAGGATGGGTCTTCAGTCTCCTGTTCTTTTTGGAACTAAAAAGAACCTGGAGTATGTTCCAAATCCTGTCTGGTCTGTTGGGTCCTTCTGGATGACTCTTTTTAATAGCAGCTTTTTTATCTCTATAGCTGCTTGATCCCTGTGTTTGGGTGGTACATCTGGGATCCTTTTGGGAGGGCGTGGTGGAAGGGAAAAGGGTACAGAGTATCCTCTGGTGCTAATGTCTTGTACCCACTTGTCTCAAGTGAGATTTAGCCATGCTTCTGGGTACAAGGACAGGCGAACCCTGACCGGCTCCAGAGATGCACAGTTGGGTTCTACATCAGGAACTCTGACAGGGACGGTCATGAAAGGAATTGCGACCTCCCTGATTTTGTGGGCCTCCCCTGCCTCTAGGGTAACGTCTACCATTATTTCCTCCTCCCCTGCCTTTGAAGGAGGAATCACCCTGCATGTCCTGGAAAGGTCTCTGTGGTTTCTTGAACCACATTTTACCGCTCTTCTGACCTTTAGGGTAAGGTCTAGAAGGGACAGTAAAACGGACTCCCATGGCAGAGAGAGTCTTTCCTTCCTGTTCACACCTGGTGAGGGTATCTTTCACCTTGGGTCCAAAGAGGAAGGATCCGTCCACAGGTGCATTGGTGAATGTAGACTTGAAAGTCTCAGCAAAGTTGCATAGACGCATCCAGGAATGTCTCCTTAAGGAGACTCCTGAACCCGCCGCCCTACTCGCACCATCAGCTGCGTACGAAATCAGCTGCATGAAAGTGTTAACAATAGATGTGAGAGTAGCCAACTGAGCCGACAATATAGATGGGACTGCTTCAGTAGAGGTACCCTGAAGAGTATTTCCTAACTCTTTTAGGAGATCTCTCTGAAGTCTCGTAAAATGTGATAGATAGTTCAGCGATCTGAGTGTAAAAGCCACTGAAGAGAAGATACGCTTCCTGTACCTATCCATCGTCCAGGATTCCTTATTGAGTGGATGGATAGAAGAAGAAGTCTGTGCTAGCTCCTTCTTAGTGGCTGCCGCCACCACCATGTCATCAATGGGTAAGCCCTAGGATATAAATTCTTTGCCTTTAGGGGCAGAAAGAAATTTATTCGGCCTCCTGGGGACCGATTCCAAGGCATCAGGAGTCTGCCATGCTTTTAGACTCACAAGATCCAGTAATTCATCAAATGGAGGAGACACCCATGAAGCTGAGGGTTGAGACCTGAAAGCCTTCAGGTACACTGACTCCTCATTGGATGGGGTAACGGTGGGCTAGCCATCCCTTTGCCTGAGGATCTCCAAAATGTCTGCAAAGGAGACATCTTCAGAGGACAACTTAGGGGACCCCTTCGACTCATTGAGGTCAGTGTCAGATGTGACAGACTCATTAGGGAAGTCTACATGCTTCCTCTTACATGATCTCTTCTGAGGGGGCTCCTCAGCGGGGTCTTCTGGGGAGGTCTCACAAGATCAGGGCCCACCCAAATGGGGGTCCTGAGGCTGTGGGTCTCTGCCATCCCGGGGGAGAGAGGATGCTGAGACTGTAGTTGGTGCTTGAGGGAGTATAGCATCGGTACTCCTACGTGGGATGGATGAACTATCCAACATGCTCCTCATCCTCACAAAGACTGATTCCTCCAGCTCCGAATGACACCCTGACTCCGAAGAGAGCGCAGGTGCCGATGGCTCCAAAAGAATCAGTTCTGAGAATGATGTAGGGTCTGAGCTCACTCAGGTCGATGCACCAAGAGGAAGACTCGGCACCAAAGAGGTTCAGTTCCAAGTGTCCCCCTAGGGGATGACCAAAGAGCTTCAGACCCTAGACACTTCGGATGGTACTGATAGTGTCGGAGCGGAGCTCGGCTCCAAGACCACCACACGGGGTAGTGGAGCCGAGGACACTACTATCGTCAGTACTGACAACATCAGCTCTAAAGGCTCAATTTGGGTTAGGAAAAAGAGCAGAATCGGTAGCAGGAGTTGGCTCGGAGACCGAAAGGGTTGGAGCCGATAAAAATTTTGGCAAGGCCGACAACATAAGGAGTCTGAGCACCACTCTCTCGATGTCTTCTTCAGATAAGCTCCTGGAGGATCTGGAGGACAATGTGGGAGACCTTGCTCTCTGCAATATAGGTGATTTTTAGAGTAGGGGAGACCGGTGGAATGTCTATAGAGAGGCTCTGAAGAGGACTGCTAGTGATTGGCACTGAAACACTTGGTGCCGATACTGCAGGGTCCGTGCCCAGAATCTCAATCGGCTCTGAAGACAGTTGAGCCGAAGAGACAGAGGCCAACTCCGATTTTGGTAACATCTGTGGAGGTTCAGAGACAGAAGTAGAGGCTGGAGAAGGACTGCAACCTAGCAGAGGAGGAAGAACTGGCTAGGTCTTCCTCGAAGGAAGGTTTTAACATGCCTTTTAGGATCAGCTTATTCTTCCATTCCTGGAGCACTATAGGGCTAAAGGAATGACAAAAGAGACAAGTTTCTTGAAGATGTATGGCCCCTAAACAGTACACACAGATGCTATGTCCATCAGTGAGGGACGTTTTTTGTGAATATTTAGTACACTTTTTAAACCCTGACTGTTTATGTTCTTTATGTTCTTTGGACATAATGGCAATAGAGAAAAAAACAACACACTCACACAACAAGAGAGGAACTAGATCCTCTAACTTAAGCAGATCTAGCCCTAGGATTCACAACAAAAATAAAAGTGGTTTTACTAGGTTCTCTAACTTAAACGAACCTAGTGCAAGAAAGAAAAAGGGAACAAACTAGCACCTCTAAGTTAAACGGTCCAGTCTAAAAGCACACACTCACGGGAAACGCACACAAAACGTCAACGGGCCCAAGAATTTTTTAAACAGTAATAAGTAAAATCTGGTTAAAGACATAAATCGGTCACAATAAAACTGTCAGCAATCAGAATAACACTTCACACAAAGCAAAAAACTCCTAATAAGTAGTAATAATAAAGAACTAAATCACTTAACCATGGCCAACCAAAAGAAGCTTCCGACTGAAGACACGGCAAACGAGATCTGGGGAATGTGCACATGCACCATGGGATACCTATTAGCCATGAGCCAATCAGTAGTTTTCAGGCTTTCTAAGCGGATACTTTAAATAATTTTTTTGCTGAAGGCTCAAGTTTTTTTTTTTTAGTCAGACCTTGTAATACCAATGTCAAGTCCCAGGGAAGTGAAGGATCTTTTACTGGGGGCCTAAGGAGGAAAGTGCCTTTCAAGAAGGCCTTACATAACTTGGAAGAAGCAGAACAATAATTTTTATCTCCTGTAAGAAAATTTGATACGGCTGCCTACTGTAGTTTAATTGTAGAAAAACTAGTGCCTTCTTTGAAAAGAATAGCCAGAAAATCAAGAACAGCAGAAACAGGGACATAAAAAGGGTCAACATTGTTTCATAATACCCAAAGGGAAAATCTTTTCCATTTGCTCTTTTAAATCTCCTTGGTGGAGTCTTTTTGCAAGGATAATAAAATGGTACATAGAAGAGGAGAAAGCCTGGGATGTCTGGCTATTACTGGAACTGCAGAAAAGTACAGTTTTGTACCTACCATAAATGTAGATGTTCGAGGATCCACATTGCTGCAGTCATAACCTGTGGGTAGTCCGCTGTCCTCGGTCGGCCCGAATACCAAAGTGTTAGGCTGGCGTCGGTCATAGTCACTCAGATCTGACGTCAGTACGCAGTGGTACTAAAGCGCATGACCGACGCCATATCCTCAGTCTTTCTTGCCCCAGATGTCAGAAGGCCTAAAAAGGAAAGGCCATAGCCAAACATAGAAAATACCCAACTACCAATTACAGAAAAAATAATCACCCCAAAAGCAACACAGCAACCCTAACCTACAGAGGGGAAGGAGGGAGGGTAAATTGGACTGCAGCAATGTGGATCCTCGAACATCTACATTTATGGTAGGTACAAAACTGTACTATGTTCTTCGTCTCACATTGCTGCAGTCATAACCTGTGGGTAGAATCCCAAAGCAAAGGTAAGGGAGGTTGGCCAAATCAAAAGCACTAGGAGCTGCTAACATGCCCTGTAAAACTGCAGTGGCAAACCCAGTCCTAGATTTGGAATAAAGAGGGAGATGGTAATGTTTAGTAAAAGTGTGCACTGAACTCCAAGTAGCTGCCTCCAAAATATCCTTAGTAGCTACTCCCCTTAAAAAGCAGTAGAAGTGGCAGTAGCCCTAGTGGAATGAGGTCTAATCCCAGCCGGAACCTCCTTTCCATGATGAGAATAACAAAAAGCAATACAATGGCTAATCCACTTAGAAATAGTTTGCTTTGAAACAGGTTTTCCTTGTGAACCCAAGGCAAAAGAAATGAATAACTGTTGAGACTGCCTGAACCCTTTAGTTCTGCTCAAATAATAACGTAACTGCCTGTGAATATCCAAAGTGTGCAAAATTTTTCCCCTTTATTTTGGGGATCAGCATAAAAAGTAGGCAAATGAACAGATTGGTTCAAGGCCACATCAGAAACAACTTTAGGCATAAAAGTAGGGTTAGTACGTAAGGATACCCTATCCTTATGAAATATTAGGAAGGGTTCAACTGCCATTAGAGCCTGTAATTCAGATACCCTCCTAGCAGACGTAATGGCCAACAAAAAAGCAGTCTTCCAAGACAAAAACTTCAACTCAGCTGTAGCAGCAGGTTCAAAAGGAGGTAAAGTCAGCTTTTCCAACACAAAATTGAGATCCCAGGAAGGAGTAGGAGCTCTACGTGGGGGTCTTATATTCTTTGCCCCTCTAAGAAATTGCTTAAACAAAGGGTGAGAAAATAATGGTGGGTCACAGTCATAGTGAGCAGAAATGGCTGCAGCATGAACTTTCACGGAGGAGAAAGACAAACCCTTGTCTAATAATTCTGTAAGGTACTGTAGTGTAACACTCAGATTAGGCCATGAAACATCAAAGCTCTTTGCTGTGCTCCAAAGAAAAAATCTCCTCCATTTATCAGCATAAACTTTTCTTGTACTAGGCCGCCTGGCTTCCAAAATGACATTTAAAACTTGCTGAGGAAGCTGCGACCCCCCAGGGTCTAAAACAGAATATGCCAGGCTGTCAGATGCAGGGACTGTATCCTGACATTGAGGAAATGATTGCTTGCCTGAGACAAAAGGTGTGGAATTGGTGGCAAAGGCCAAGGAGGCTCCCGAACTAAACTCCTCAGCAAAGGGTACCAGTGCTGACGTGGCCAATCTGGAGCTATAAGGATCATGCAAGGCTTGTCCTGTCTGACCTTCAAGAGCACCTTGGGAAGGAGAGGCAGAGGAGGAAAGGTATAGACGTGAAGGTTGTTCCAACTGAAAGATAGAGCATCCACTTTCCAAGCTTCTGGGTGAAACATCTTTGTGCAAAATTTTGGCAGTTGGAAATTTTGTGGGGATGCAAACAGATCTATGTCTGGAGTTCCCCAAGCCACTGTCAACTGTTGAAATACATGGGGATCCAATTTCCACTCGTGGGGATCCACTAGTTGCCTGCTCAAAACATCTGCTAAGGAGTTCTGTGCTCCTGGCAGAAACCTTGCTTGAAGAGTGAGGTGGAAACTCAGAGCAGTCTCCCACAAAACCATAGCTTGTCTGCAAAGAGGGTACGAATGGGTTCCCCCCTGCTTGTTGATGTACCACATGACTGTTGTGTTGTCTGTTTGAATCAACACCTGTCCCGGTTGAAGTAGATCCTTGAAAGCCATCAGAGCAAATTGTACTGCTAACATCTCCTTCATGTTGATATGCAAATGCTGTAGTCTGGGAGGCCACGTGTCTTGAACCCATCTCCCATTGAAATGTGCTCCCCAAGCCATGTCCGAGGCATCTGTCGTTAGGATCTGACTCGCCTCTGGTCGGGTCACAGAGAGTCCCTTGTTTAGGTGACATTCCTGAGCCCACCACAAAATTCCCTTTGGATGCAAGGTATTATCTGAATGACAGTGTCCAAATCGTGGCAGTGTTGAGTCCATACACTTTTGAGATACCATTGTAGCTTCCTCATATGTAGTTTGGCATTGGGAAGTACCAGAATACAAGATGCCATGAACCCCAAGGCTTGAAGGACTGTCCTTGCAGTCAGCCTGGACAGTAGGGATAATCTCTGAAAGTATAGGGGAAGATTTCTTTGTTTGTCCGGGGTCAGAAAAGCCATCTGAGAGGCTGTATTCAGTCTCACACCCAGAAAGCACATGTCCTGAGAGGGTACTAGACTGGACTTTGTTTCATTCACAGAATACCCTAGGCACCTTAACACTGCCATTACATACTGTAGATGCTGAAGTAACGTGACTTTGTCTTGAGCAAGAATCAGGCAATCGTCCAAATAAGGATACATTTGTATTCCTCTTAGTCTTAAGAAGGCTATCACAGGAGCCAGGACCTTTGTGAACACCCTGGGCGCAGTAGATAAGCCAAAGGGCAATGCAGAGAACTGATAATGAAAAGTACCAGCCAACGCAGGAACCTCCTGCAGCTGGGCCTGATAGGAATGTGAAGATAAGCCTCTTTGAGATCCAGAGTTACCATCCAGTGATCTTTGCCTAGCAGAAGCAGAAGTTGCTGTAAAGTTAGCATCTTGAATTTTGGGATGTCTAGGTATGTGTTGAGAATAGACAAATCCAGAATTGGCCTCCAAGTGTTCCTCTTTGGCACAAGGAACAGGCGAGAATAAAATCCTAGGCCTACTTCTGACGGAGGTACCACCTGAATAGCCCCCATTTTTAAAAGTAAAGAAATCTGTTTGTGAGCCTCCAGCTTTTGCTGAGGAGGTACGTCCGGCATGCCTTTGAAAGGAGGCAAGGTGTGAAAATAAAACTTGTAGCCTCGATCTATAATGTCCAACACACATTTGTCCTGGGTGACCAAAAGCCAATTTTGCTTGAAGAGTGCCAACTTTCCTCCTAGAGGAGCTGCCAGACAGGAGGAATCTGGCAGCTGGAGATACAGGTCATTGGGTCTGTTTACGAAAGGCTGACCCCTGCCCTCACCAGAAGATTGTGCAGGAGAACTCCACGTCCTAGGTCTGAAAGAACCCTGAGCATGAGCTCTGCCCCTACCACGTCTAGATCTGCCCTTAGACTGGTAATCGGAAGAAGGATATGCCCATCTTTCGCAGGCCAATTTCTGCTAAACTTAGGGGGCTGCACTTGTAAAAATTCCTTAACTGTCTGCATGGACTTAGCTTTGTCTTCCATTTTCTTCAAAACTGACTCCACAGGAGAACCAAAAAGAACTTCAGATTGGAGGGGAGCATCCAAAATTCGAGCTTTAACATGCTCTGACAAATTCTGATCCTTAAGCCAGGCGTGCCTACGAATAACTGAACCAGTGGCCGCCACCCTGGAAGAAGCCTGAAGAGCATCAAAGCCACACTGCAAGGAATGCTTACCTACCTGATCAGAGGCATGAACTAAATCCTGCAATTCCTTACACTCTATACCCTCAGCTAAAGCATCTACCTTAGATTTCAACTGACTTAACAGAAAATTCTGGTACTTCAGCATATGAAACTGGCAATTCAAAGCCCTCATAGCTAGTGTGGAGGAGGTATACACTTTTTTACCCCACCTATCCAAAGCTCTAGAATCTTTATCCAGAGGAACTGGATTCTTTACTACAGAAGCCCTGACACCCTTAGGTCCCTGGCTAATAGTTTCTGGGTCAGCTCTAGGACTCTTATATAAATATTTATGAGCCTCTGGAACTCTGTAGTATCTGTCTGGCTTGACAGGGGCCGGAGGTAAAGAATCAGGATTAAGGGAAGCCTCAGAAAAAACATCCTGAACAACATCCAAAATAGGGGGAATGGCCAAGGGCCTATGCTGTGGTAAAAACAAAAATTCCCTAAGCCTCTTACAAGAATCGGAGAAATCCTGACCTTCCCACTTAAAATGCTCCCTCATGGAATGCAGGGTTTCAGAAAAAGAAAAATCCTCTGGAGGAGAAGCAGAAGGACAGGAGTCCTCTGCATCCGAATCAGAATAGGGAGGAAAATCCTGAATGTCCTCAGCTGAAGACTCAGAGTAATCTGAGGAATGCTCCAAATCCTCCATCTCTGTCTCCACCCTAGGTCTCTTATCTGGAGGGGGCATAGAACCTCTGATTAAAGTAATCAAATCCTCTGCCATTTTTAGCATATGTTTTCTAGGAACAGAACCTGCAGAACTAGGGCTGACGCCTGTGCCAGAAAGACCAGGCCTAGCTTTAGAAGGCGCTTTAGTGACAGAAGTAGAAGGCCTAACAACCTTATGTAAAGAAGGAACTACAGAAACTAGAGAGGCCCCCTCGGCCTGACCTGACTCCTGAGAGGCCAATTCCTGTAATATTAAAGGCTCCCCCTGAGACTCAGCTGAAACCTCGGCTGGATCCACTGATTCCACCGTAGTTTCCAAAGAACCGGCGTCCGCAATGGACGACTCATCCTGCTTAGACTTTAACGATTTATCTTTTCGCTTCTTAGCGGTAGCGGGCGTCGGAGGATCCGACGGCATGTTGTAGTTGCACCGCTTACCAAAAACAAGTCTAGCACAATCTACCCTGCGTTTAATGGTGCGCTTATTAAATCTAGCGCAAAAGCGACACCCGACTACGTCGTGCTCAGGCCCCAAGCAAGGAATACAGAGAGAGTGGTAGTCCCTATGAGGTATCTGTTTCCCACAGGAAATACAATTATTAACTTTTTCTGACATCCGGATTTAACTGAGGCAAGAAAAGACAAAAATATTCCCCAACGGGGTACTTAGCCCAACTTGGTCTTCAGTCTGAAACTCAGAATACGAAAATTTCAGGACGCCGAACGGCACTTGCAAACGCTGCTTCTGCTTCGGACCATGCGGCAAGAAAGACTGAGGATATGGCGTCGGTCATGCGCTTTAGTACCACTGCGTACTGACGTCAGATCTGAGCGACTATGACCGACGCCAGCCTAACACCTTGGTATTCGGAGCGACCGAGGACAGCGGACTACCCACAGGTTATGACTGCAGCAATGTGAGACGAAGAACATCCACGTGGTTATTCTGAGGGCTGGGATATTGGGGTGATGCATCCCTTATGCGTGTGAAAGAAAATCTAGAGTTGACTCTAGTACCCAGGGCGGATAACAAAAATGAGACTAATAGAAGGGGAACCACACCTGGCGAGGCCAGAAAGGTGCAATGAGGATGACTGAGCTCTTCAACCGAAGAGTTGCTTTCTGTAGAAATTCTGGAATCAAAGGAAGTGGGGGATAAGCGTAAAGGAGACTGGATGGCCAAATGTGGACTAGAGCACTTCTTGGTGATGCCCCCTGAGGAGAGAATCAGGGCAAAATACCTGCTGCACTTGTTTTTGTGAGCAGATGCAAAGAGGTCGTTTCAAGGTTGGCCCCAGCAACAGAAAATATTCTCCGCTACTGACTGACTGAGAGACCACTCATAAGACATCAAAATGGCCTTGCTGAGTTTGTATGCTAGTACAGTGGATTTCCCCGGAATTTGCATTACTACTAGAAAGTGGATGGAGAAGATTGAACAGTGCCACACTTGAAAAGCCTCCCTGCAGACAAGGTAAAACCGGCTCCCTCCTAGTTTGTTGATGTACAGACTACAGACATGCTTTCGGTTTGCATCACAATAGTCCCAAGAGGAAGAGCATCTTGAAATACCTGCAACACTAAAAGTACTGCTCTCATCTCCAGATGAAGGAACTCCATGTCTTGGAATGTCCTTCCCAGGCAATGCCCCCCCACCCCAACTGAGAGGTGTCCATGGTCACTGTGGTCAGTGGGGGAGGAAAAACAAAGGGCTGGCCTACATAAATATCATCTGAATGGATCCACCAGTGAGTATGGTGTTTGCATAGTCATGTAAGCTTGACTGGATAGGATAAGGGTTGTAAAAGAAGAGACCATTGAACAGATAGAGTCCATTGAAGGACACATATAAAATTGCATGCTAAAGAACTAGAACTATTGCTGCTGTCATAGACTCCAAAGCTTGGAGAATTAGCCTGGTCGAGGAGTCGGATGAGATAGAAGTTGATGAACCTGAGATCTGAGTATGTTTATGTGATGAGTAGTCAAAGAGTCAATTTGCTTTATTGTTTTTGGATGTGCATGAATAAACCCCAGGCTCTGTACCCGTGTGAGGTTTGATTTGGCATAATTGACTGTGATACCTACTGAATGACAAATCTGGAGCAGAGTCCCTGGACTGTTGTAGGAGATTCAAGGTAGGATGAGCAGCCAGTCATCTAAGTATGGAAACACTCAGAATCCTTTTAGTCTCAAGTGAGCTGCCACCACTGCCATACATTTGGTAAACACACTGGGAGCTGTGGCTAATGGGGGAGGAAAAACAAAGGGGCAGCCTAGGGCTCTGAATTGGTAATGACTGGCCTCCAGCAGAAAAGTACAGTTTTGTACCTACCATAAATGTAGATGTTCGAAGATCCACATTGCTGCAGTCCTTACTTATGGGTAGTCCGCTGTCCTCGGTCGGCCCGAATACCAAAGTATTAGGCTGACGTCGGTCATGGGCGCCTAGATCTGACATCAGAGCGTCAGGGTATAAAGGCACATGACCGACGTCATATCCTCAGTCTTTTCTTGCCCCAGATGTCAGAAGGCCAAACAAGAAAGGCCACAGCCAAAAACAGAATACCTCCCAAAAACAAGCCCAACAACAACCATCACCTAAAGCATAGCACCATGTCAAACTACAGTGGGGAAGGAGGGAGGGTAAATTGGACTGCAGCAATGTGGATCTTCGAACATCTACATTTATGGTAGGTACAAAACTGTACTATGTTCTTCATCTCACATTGCTGCAGTCCTTACTTATAGGTAGAATCCCAAAGCAACGGGAAAGGGAGGTTGGTAAAAATCATAGAGCATTAGGGGCTGCTAAAATGCCCTGTAAAATTGCAGTGGCAAATCCAGCCCTAGACTTAGAATAAAGAGGAAGGTGGTAATGTTTAGAAAAAGTATGCACTGAACTCCAAGTAGCTGCCTCCAAAATGTCTTTTGTAGCTACCCCCCTTAGAAAGGCCGTAGAAGTAGCAGTAGCCCTAGTGGAATGAGGCCTGATTCCAGCAGGAATCTCCTTACCATGATGGGAATAACAGAAAGAAATACAAAACCCAATCCATTTAGAAATAGTTTGTTTTGAAACAGGTTTACCCTGTGAACCCAAAGCAAAAGAAACAAACAACTGCTGAGACTGTCTGAACTCCTTGGTTCTGCTCAAATAATAACGCAACTGTCTGTGAATATCCAAAGTATGCAACATTTTCTCCCCTTTATTTTGGGGGTTTGCATAAAAAGTAGGCAAATGAATAGTTTGGTTTAAGGCCACACTAGAAACCACTTTAGGCATAAAGGAAGGATTAGTACGCAAAGATACCCTATCCTTATGAAAAATCAGGAAAGGCTCCACTGCCATGAGGGCCTGTAATTCAGAAACCCTTCTTGCAGAGGTAATGGCCAACAAAAAAGCAGTTTTCCATGACAAATACTTTAACTCGGCAGTAGCTGCAGGCTCAAAAGGTTGTAGAGTAAGTTTTTCCAACACAAAATTGAGATCCCAAGCAGGAGTAGGAGCTCTACGTGGGGGTCTTATATTCTTTGCCCCTCTAAGAAATTGCTTAAACAAAGGATGAGAGAATAAAGGAGGGTCACAATCATAGTGAGCAGAAATGGCTGCAGCATGGACCTTTATCGAGGAGAAAGACAAACCCTTGTCCAATAACTCAGTAAGATATTGAAGAGCAACACTTAAATCAGGTTTGGAGACATCAAAGTCCTTTCCTTTGCTCCAAATAAAAAAAATCTCCTCCATTTATCAGAGTAAACTTTCCTGGTACTAGGCCTCCTGGCCTCCAAAATAACATTCAAAACTTGTTGTGGAAGCTGAGACCCTCCAGAGTCTAAAACAGAATATGCCAGGCTGTTAGATGCAGAGACTGAATCTTGACATTGAGGAAGTGATTGCCCTCTTGTGACAAAAGGTGCGGAATCAAAGGCAGAGGCCATGGAGGTTCTCGTACTAAACTCCTCAGTAGTGGGTACCAGTGTTGTCGAGGCCAATCCGGTGCTATCAAAATCATGGTTGGCTTGTCTTGTCTGGCCTTCAAAAGTACCTTGGGAAGAAGAGGCAGAGGTGGAAAGGCATATACATGCAGATTGTTCCAACTGAATGATAGAGCGTCCACCTTCCAAGCTGTGTGATGAAACATTTTTGTGCAAAACTTTGGCAACTGGCAATTTAGTGGAGAAGCGAACAGATCTATGTCTGGAGTTCCCCATAACACTGTCAACTTTTGAAATACATGAGGATCCAATTTCCACTCGTGAGGATCCACTATTTGTCTGCTCAACACATCTGCTAAGGAGTTCTGTGCTCCTGGTAGAAACCTTGCCTGAAGATTGAGGTGTAGATTGAGAGCAGTTTCCCTCAAAATCATCGCTTGCCTGCAAAGAGGGTAAGAATGGGTTCCCCCCTTGCTTGTTGATGTACCACATGACAGTAGTGTTGTCTGTTTGAATCAACACCTGCCCTGGGTGAAGTAAATCTTTGAAAGCCATCAATGCAAACTGGACTGCTAACATTTCCTTCAAGTTGATATGCAAATGTTGGAGTTTGACAGGCCACGTGTCTTGCACCCATTTTCCATTGAGGTGTGCTCCCCAAGCCTTGTCCGAGGCATCTGTCGTTAGAATCTGACTCGCCTCTGGCCGGGTCACAGAGAGTCCCTTGTTTAGGTGACATTCCTGAGCCCACCACAAAAACTCCTTCTGAATGCAAGGTATTATCTGAATGACAGTGTCTAGATCTTGGCAGTGCTGTGTCCATACATTTTTGAGATACCATTGAAGCTTCCTCATATGCAATCTGGCATTGGGAAGCACCAGAATACAAGATGCCATGAACCCCAAGGCTTGAAGGACTGTCCTTGCAGTCAGCCTGGACCGTAGAGACATTTGATGGAAATAACGAGAAAGGCTTCTTTGTTTGGCCGGGGTCAAAAAAGCCATCTGGGAAGCTGTATTCAGTCTCACACCCAGAAAGCACATGTCCTGAGAGGGTACTAGACTGGACTTTGTTTCGTTCACAGAATACCCTAGGCATCTTAACACTGCCATCACATACTGTAGATGATGAAGAAGTTCGTCCTTTTCTTGTGCAATAATCAGGCAATCGTCCAAATAAGGATAAATCTGTATTCCTCTTAGTCTGAAAAAAGCTATCACTGGAGCCAGAACCTTTGTGAACACTCTGGGCGCAGTAGATAAGCCAAAGGGTAATGCAGAGAACTGATAATGTAAATTTCCAGCCCGAAAACGCAGGTACCTCCTGCAACTGGGCCTGATAGGAACATGAAGGTAAGCCTCTTTGAGATCCAGAGTAACCATCCAGTGATCTTTTCCCAACAGAGGTAAAAGTTGTTGTAAAGTCAGCATCTTGAACTTTGGAATGTCCAGGTGAGTGTTGAGGATAGATAAATCCAAAATTGGTCTCCACGTGTTCCCTTTCTTTGGAACTAGAAACAGGCGAGAATAAAATCCTAGGCCCACTTCTGACAGAGGAACTGGCTGTATAGCTCCTATTTGAAGAAGTAAAGAAATTTGTTTGTGAGCCTCTATCCTTTGCCGAGGAGGGACGTCTGGGATGCCCTTGAAAGGAGGCATGGTATGGAAATAGAACTTGTAACCTCGGTTTATAATGTCCAATACCCATTTGTCCTGGGTGACTAAATGCCAATTTTGCTTGAAAACAGCCAACTTTCCTCCCAAAGGAGCTGCCAGGCAAGAAGAATCTGGCAGCTGAAAATGCAGGTCATTGGGCCTGTTTACGAAAGGACTGGCCCCTGCCCTCACCAGCAGATTGAGCAGGCGAACTCCATTGTCTCGGCCTGAAGGTACTCTTAGCTCTGCCCCTACCACGCCTAGATCTACCCCTAGACTGAGAATCAGAAGAACGGTACGTCCACCCCTTAGTAAGCCAATTTTTACTAAACTTTGGAGGTTGTACCTGCAAAAAATCTTTAACAGTCTGCATAGACTTAGCCTTGTCTTCCATTTTCTTTAAGACTGACTCCACAGGAGGACCAAACAAAACTTCAGACTGTAAAGGGGCATCCAGAATTCTAGACTTAACATGCTCAGACAAATTCTGTTCCTTAAGCCAGGCGTGCCTACGAATAACTGAACCAGTGGCAGCCACCCTAGAAGAAGCCTGTAAAGCATCAAAACCACATTGCAAAGAGTGCTTTCCCACCTGTTCAGAAACATGCACTAAATCCTGCAATTCTTTACACTCTATGCCCTCTGCCAAAGCATCCACTTTAGATCTTAGCTGAGAAAGGAGGAAATTCTGATACTTCAACATATGAAACTGGCAGTTCAAAGCTCTCATTGCTAAAGTAGAAGAGGTATACACCTTCTTACCCCATCTATCCAAAGCTCTAGCTTCCTTATCCAGAGGAACCGGATTCTTAACAACAGAGGCTCTAACACCCTTAGGCCCCTGACTAATAGTTTCTGGGTCCGCTCTTATAAAGATATTTATGAGCCTCAGGCACCCTGTAATACCTGTCCGGTTTAACTGGAGCAGGACGCACAGAATCTGGATTAAGGGAAGCTTCCGAGAAAACATCTGAAACAACATCCAAAACCGGAGGTATAGCTAAGGGTCTATGCTGTGGTAAAAACAAGAACTCCCTAAGTCTCTTCCGTGAATCAGAGTAATCCTGTCCTTCCCACTTAAAATGCTCCCTCATGGAATGCAGAGTTTCTGAAAATGAAAAATCCTCTGGAGGAGAAGCAGAAGGAGTGGAATCCTCTGCATCAGAATCAGAATAAGGAGGGAAATCTTGAATGTCCTCAGCAGAAGACTCTGAATCATCTGAGGCCTGCTCCAAACTTTCCAACTCTGGCTCCATCCTGGGCCTCTTATCAGGAGGGGGAATAGAACCTCTAATTAAAGTAATCAAATCCTCTGCCATTTTAAGCATGTGCTTTTAGGCACAGACCCTGAAGAACCAGAACTGACACCAGAGGAAGGCAAAACAGACCTGCCCTTAGAAGGAGCCTTGGAAACAGTAACAGAAGGCCTAACCACCTTAGGCATAGAAGGGAGAATAGTAACCTGAGAGGCCCCTTCAGCCTGACCTGCCTCCTGAGAGGCCACATCATGTAAAATCAAAGTTTCCCCCTGGGACTCAACAGAAACTTCAGCCGGATCCACCTGTTCAGCTGTAGCTTCTAAAGATCCGGCGTCCGTAACGGACAAATCATCCTGCCTAGGCTTTAAAGATTTGTCTTTGCGCTTCTTAGTAGAAGCAGGCGTCGGAACATCCGACGGCATATTATAATTACACCTCTTGCCAAAGACTAACCTAGCGCAATCTAACCTCCGTTTTATAGTGCGCTTATTAAACCTAGCACAAAACCGACACCCAACTACGTCGTGCTCCGGTGCCAAACAAGGAATACAAAGCGAGTGGTAATCCCTATGCGGTATCTGTTTCCCACAAGAAATACAATTATTCACTTTTTCTGACATCCGGTAATAACTGAGGCAAGAAAAAACAAAAATATTCCCCAACGGGGTACTTAGCCCAACTTGGTATCTGTCTGAAACTCCGAAAACGAAAAATTTCAGAACGCCGAACGGCACTTGCAACGCTGCTTCTGCATCGGACCATGCGGCAAAAAAGACTGAGGATATGACGTCGGTCATGCGCCTTTATACCCTGACGCTCTGATGTCAGATCTAGGCGCCCATGACCGACGTCAGCCTAATACTTTGGTATTCGGGCCGACCGAGGACAGCGGACTACCCATAAGTAAGGACTGCAGCAATGTGAGATGAAGAACATCTGTGTCTTCAGGAGCAGCTGTCAATTTTGATATGATAGTACGCATCCTGAAGATCTATCAAGCACATCCAATTGTCCTTGTGTAGAAACAGCAGAATGAACTGAACTGTGACCATTTGGCACTTTTGACTTTTTCACAAACTGATTTAGTTTTCTTAAAATTGGTCTCAGGTCTTCTGTCTTTTTTTTGGCATTAAAATGAAACATGAGTAAGTTCTGAATCCTGTTTGGTCTCGTGGGATCTCCTGGATGACTCTTTTGTCTAGCAGCTTTTGAATTTCTTGTGCTGCAACCTTCCTCTGACTGGGTGGGATGTTGGGAAACTTCTCTCTTTTGGAGACTGGGGGCTGGGAAAATGGTATGAAGTAGCCTCTGGATATTATTTTTAGCACCCAGTAATCTTTTGTTATAGCAGCCCAGGCATCTAGGTGCACGGACAAATGTTTCCCAACGGCCTCCAGAGGTGGGCAGTCGAGCAGCACTTCAGGAGTGCTGAAAGGGTCTCTCTGGGAAGAAATCTCAGAAACCTTGATTTTGAAGGCCTCCACTGCCACAAGACAGATGTCTACTGTAAGAACTGCCTCCTCTGCCACTCAAGGAGTTTTCACTGCATGGATCCTGGAAAGGTCCCTGAGATTTGTGGAAACATATTTTCTTACCAGCTCTTTGATTTGTAGAGAAAGTTCACTGAGAGGAAGAAACATTGATTCCCATGGCAGACAGGGTCTTTCCTTCTTGTTCACTGAGGATAAGTGTTTCTTTCACAGAAGGACCAAACAAAGATGTTCTATCAAAAGTAGCATTGATGAAAGACACCTTGAATGGATCGGCAAAGTCACATAGTCGAATCCAGGCATATCTCCTTATGGCAATGCCTGAATTGGCCACCCGTGAGGCACCTTCTGCTGCATGAGAGATTAACCTCAGGGATGCTTAGGGAATTTACAAGAGAGTGGCCAGCTGAGAAGATGATCTTTTGAAAACCTCTGCAGATGTGGTCTCTGAGAGACAATTTGTTAGTTCTTTATTCAGATCGCTCTATAGTTTTTTGAAATGTGCCAGGAAGTTCATGGACCTCAGGGCAATGATCGCTGAAGCAAATATACACTTTCCAAACTGGTCCAGTGCCCTAGACTCTCTGTTAGGGGGATGAACAGAGGAGCTCTGCTCTGTTAGCTCATTTTTGGTGTCTGCTGCAAAAACCATTGCATCCACAGAGACTGCTTTACTTCAATGGGGTTTATCTTTTGGAGGAGCTAAGAACATGTCTGTGCAAAGTGGTATTGGCTCAACAGAATCCAGCTCTTTCCATGTCGTGCATGAGACCTGTTCAATAAGCTCATCCACTGGGGGGGGGGGGGGGTTCACCCAAGACATAGATGGGCCAGAACCAAAAGCCCATAGAAATACTGACTCCGCTGGAGAAAGATTATATCTCACATAGTGTAGTGGTACATTGCTCTGACTATAGTGCACAGGGTCCTGGGTCCGAGACTTGGCAGGGCTGACTATTTTGATTGGCGCAGATGTAGCATTGTTACCTCACAGCAAGAGGTTCTCAAGTTCAATTATCAGCTGGGGTGCCTTCTGTGCAGAGTCTGCATGTCCTCCCTGCGTTCGTGTGGGTTTCCTCCGGGTGCTCCGGTTTCCTCCCACATTACAAAAACATGCGTCTGGAGTGTTTCTCCCAGGGTCTCCACTGAAAATTGGCTTTGTTCCAAGTCAGACTTTCCCGGTTAACAAATGTTAAATAAATAAATAATCAGAAGACCAACTACCTTTTTGTTTAAGAATCTCTAATATGTTTCCAAATGAGACATCATCGGGTGGTGATCTCAGGGACCCTTCACCTTCCTCAAAATCACTATCTTCAGTAAGAGATTCTAATGGGAAATCTATGTACCTCCTCTCACACATCCTCTTCCGATGGACCTCCTGGTATCAGAAGAGAAGGGGAGTTCCTCCATGGGGACCGACTGGAAGCTAGGTGCAACTGGCTGCTCCTGTGAAATAGGTCTGATGAAATCACAGCTTGGAAGAGAAGAGGGAATAGGGGGTGGATCCGAAGGGTGGGAGACCACATCTGTAGAATGAGAAAAAGCCCTTTCCACAACCTCGAAGGCAGATAGACCTGGACAAGCCATGACCACCACCCCCCAGAGCTCAGTGTTCCAGTATGGGTAGATCACAACTCCGACCTGATCCGTGCCTGGAGGAGGCAACGGGACCTAAGCTTTCTAATGCCAAGGCCCCAAAGGGCAGGGATGGATCTGACATCATCGAAGAAGATCCCAGCCCCATAGATACTATGCCAACTCTTCAGCTCCGGGACCTGTTCTGATATGAAGGTATAGGAACAGGGATATTGCTGGAGTCAAAGAAGTAATTCTCTTTGGATCTGACTCCAGAACTCTCGGGGCTGTCAGATTCTCATGCCCCAAAACCAAAGGTCAGATCGGAGAAGAAGATAAAACTGTGTGAGTAGCGTCAGTAAGATTCACAAATCCAGTAAGGGATGGAGTCAAAATAGCCCTGATATGGATCTGAGCTCTGAGGAACTTGAGCATCATCCTATCCATATCCGCTCTGGAAAGACTCCAGGAGGACCTGATGGATGAAGTGGTTGACTGAGGTCTGGAGTTTTTTTTGGGTGTCTGCATAAAAGATGAATGGGGCAGAGGGGGCATCAGATCCAAAAGAAACCCAGGTAAATAAGTTCTAGGGTTGTATGATGTACTAGGCTTAGGATCTGAAGATTTAGGATCCATAATCTGAGTGGTAGGACTTGCTGAGATGACAACTGGATCTGATGACTTAGGATCCATGGGTTTAGGATCTGAACTGCACATCTTTGGGTCTGACAAAGTCGGAACCAATAGTTTTGAAAACTTTAGGAGGCAGTTCCAAATAATTCTTGAGAGACTTCAGCACTGAATGCTTCCTATGCTCTAGCAGAGCTTTCAAGGTCTTACTGGGGGGTTGAGACCCTGAAGAGGAGGAAGTTGAGGGAGGGAGGAAGTAAACCCTTAAGAATAAGTTTACTCCACCTATCAGCTAATGCTGTTGAGCTGAAAGCTGTACAGATTGAGCAGTTTGTATTTAAATGAGCTGCTCCTAAACAATAGACACACTCTTTGTGGGCATCTGAGTTAGGGATTTTGTGCCCACAAGAAGTGCATTTTTGAAGTCTGTTGGCTTATCAGCCATGGCATTTTAATAGTTAAGAAAAGACGGGCAGAAAGATTTAAGAACAGGATTTGTTTAATTTTAGAAATTTACAACCAATGGTAACAAAGAATTAGCCTGTTTAAAATTGTAGGAGGGATAGAAAAGTAAAGAAAAGACCAAATACCTGCAATGGTAATTTATAAGAAATTATTATATAAATAGTATAAAGTCCTGATGCCAAAACAAAAAAAAAAAACAAAAAACGAAGACTAACAGGAAAGGCTATAATATAAGAAGAGGGAAACCTAGATACGTGAAATTAATTTTTTTACTCACAAAAATTTGAAAAAACTGTAAATAATGCTACAAGAGCAGTGCCCTATGTCTGAGTGTGACGGTGGCAAACAAGATCTGAGGAACTGGGGATGGATTAAGGCATTATGGGTAGAAGGTGGAGCTCAAGAGTTAGATCTAAAGTCTGAAGTAAATGGCCGAGTCGATCTGTAATCCATTAGTTGAGAAAGAATGAAAAGGACAACATGAGATAGGAAGAATTTCCTCCCACTGCCACCTGTATCCTTGATGATCTTCAGAAACCATTTGTCTGAAACTATCTATTGCCAAAGACAAAAGTGGAGAATCAGACTTTCTGGAAGGGAAAGGGGGCTACCAGTTTGTGTGCGTGTGTGTGTGTGTGTGTGTGTGTGTGTGTGTGTGTGTGTGTGTCTGTGTGTGTGTGTTGGGGGGGTAGAGGGTAATTTAAACAGTCATCCTGACTTGGTCCAGAAATCTTTTTGAAATACCCTTGCTATTTCCTCTTAAACATCTGTTTACCTGCTTTTTGTTGAAACTGTTTATTTTTTTTGCCAAAACTGGGTGGGGGGTTAGAGAATCCCTTAGAAATTTTGGAAAAGGAAGGCTGAAAATCTTAAGAGATTCTCTATATCAACTTATCCCTTTTATCACACTTTTTGATCACCTCTGCAGCAGAGGGGCCAAAAGCTAAATCGCTATCCAAAGGAACATTTAAAATATAATTTTAACATTTATCTATGAGGTTCTGAGAATGCAGCCAGGCAAACCTCTTCAAAACAGTACCATTGGCCACAACCCTAGAAGTATCAACTAAGTCATCTACACACTGTTAACAATGGGTATTGACTTGTACAACAGAAGAAACTAAACTATTTAAAGCAGATTTTTCCTCACACAAAGAAACTGCAGACAAAAAATTTATCATACTGTTACAATTAGTCAGAAAAAAAATAACATATGAGCCTGACAATTCAAAATTCTGGAAATCAGTGTTGCAGAAGCAAACAATTTTTTCCCTATACTTATTGAGAATTCTATCCTTATCAGAAAATAAGGATTAGAATTAACTAAATGTTTAACAGCACTAGAAAATGGAAATCAAAATCTAAACAAACTATACTGGAAAAAGTGAATATAGTAACAGAGATAAAACAACTGGAATTGAAATCTTCAGAAAAGAGTAGGAGCAAACTACATATTAAATTACTACTACACCAGTGGGAGTGGGGAGTACTGAGCTGCTTGTTTGTCCTCACAGGAGTGGTTAGAGACAGCAACTAGTAATTCGTTGGCCATTTTGGGTCATTTCCTGTTTTTTCCAGCCCCCTGCTATAAAGCACGCTTTAGCGCGGAGTTGCCACTGTTGCACACAAGAGCAGCGGCGGTTAAACAAGGTTAAACTATTCGGGCTACCTAAATTCCACTCTTCAATTTTTCCCTTAAAACTACCTTCCTCGAACTTTACTGCTGATCTAACCAGCGTATCCTATAACTAAAAAGTTCATCTCTACTTGATTCCCAAGTAGACTATTCTCTATCTGTAAAGCCTAGCACTTGCTCCTACAGTACTTTCACCTTGATAAAGCACTCGTATTATAGATAGTACTCCACCAGCCTAGAACCCACATCCCCCGGAGTCTTCTGTAAGTTTTTTATCTATTCCTTCTAGCATGTCGAGGGATCAGTTGCTAGTGTCCTCTCCTGCTCAGCTGGTGAACCTGGGAATATTGAGGCAATGTTACAATTGCCTCATGTACCTGAACAACCCTCTCCTTCTCCCACAAAACACAAATACATGCGAGAGATGCAACTATACAGCCAAACTGGAGGCCGAGCTCTCTCAACATAAGACTGGCAAGACCAGACAGGAGGAGAAGGGTACCACACACACCACACACCCAGTCTCACATAGTACTATCAAAACCTCAAATATTACACATAAACACACAAAGACATACTCGGAGGCTCTGATCAAAAATCTACCAAAACAGCAGAGGCCACCAAAGCAGACACCCAAACAACCACCACCTCAAGACACAACACATGCAACACATAGACCACACAGTCAGTGTGCTAAACAGTCACAGCCCTTAAGGCCAAACACAATGCCAGACACACTCGTCATTGGTGACTCCATAGTCAGACACACTGACGTCCCGCTCACCAGATTGAGTAAGGAAAAGGTCACAGTAAGCTGCCTGTCGGGAGCTAGAATCTGCCACATAACGCAAGCACTCAGGTCTCTCAACAGCAGGTACAAGTACGACTCAGTCATTGTCCATGCTGGTGTAAACGACCTGAGACGTACCTCCTTGGACTACATGAAAAGAGACATTGAGGAGCTCTCTGATTATGTAGCCCAGGCAGGTATGACCCTGACCTTGAGCAGTATCCTACCTTCACCAAGAATGATGCCACAATACGAAGATAAGATGATCAGCTTTAATAATTGGCTTAAACTCTGGTGTCATTCAAAGGGGATCCAATGTCTGTCTGCCTGGGATGACATGCTGGATAAGCCACGCTGCTTCAAGGGGCGGCTTGCACCTGTCACCCCTGGGCTTCCGGATATTGGCAAAGGCTCTTGCCACCCCTATAGTGCCTTTTTTAGGCAAGGCTCAAATTCTAAACCTACCACCCTAGAACACAAAAAAGGAAAAAAACTAAGGGTAATGCTGCTCAATGCCAGAAGTCTCAACCTCAAGATGCACGCACTCGAGGCCCTTCTCAGTATGGAGAACATCGATGCCTGTGCTGTGACTGAAACCTGGTTCAAGGCTCCTGAGAGCACCCCAGCACTGTCAGGTTTTACCTCATACCATGCGTTCCGGCCCCAAATTCCGGACAACACCAAGAAAGGGGGGGGGGTGTCCATATTCATCAAGGACACCCATACCTCAAGGTTGGTGGCAACGCACGATGCATCGGAGACCATCCAGGTGCAATTAACCATAGGCAAAACTGCTCTGCAATTTGTAGCATGTTACAGGCCACTCTCTCAAACTCAGGAAACTCACATAGCCTTCCTGAAAACACTGGAGGGGATAAATGTATCTCCAAACACCATCATACTAGGTGACTTCAACTACCCTAATATAGACTGGGATCACTACTCAAGCCCAAACACTCTAGCCCAAAGATTCCTGGAGTTCATAAACTCAAATGCCATGGAACAACTAGTCATCATCCTCACAAGAGGTGAAAACATACTTGACCTCATCATCACGAACATGGGATCACAATGTTCAACACCGGAAGTATACCCCTCACTGGTGAGATCAGATCATAAACTAATCTCACTGGAGGTCCTCATCCTGCCCCCACCTGAGATAAAAAAGACCACAGTGAAGAACTTCTCAAAAGCCGACTTCACACTTCTAAAGACTAGTGTGGTCTCCTTTAAAGCCCCCGAGCCGGCGGTAAACATTACCCAAGCCGCTAAATCACTTACAAACGCCTTCTACCAGCACCTACAGGACTGCATGGATCAGGCAATCCCAAACAAAACAAAGACTCTTTGTACCAAAGGCAAGCGTCCAGTCTGGTGGACCCCAGCCATAAACAAGCTCTACAACAAAAGGAGGAAGCTACTACAAGATAGAGCAAAATCCTTAAAAGGTAAGACACCTTTGATCACTATAAGTAAAAAACTAAGAGCTCTCATAAAATCATCCAAGGCAAATTTTGAGAGAAAAATCGCTAAGGACTCAAAAGACAATCATAAGGCCTTCTTTAGCTATGTTAGAAACCTGGGAGGAAACTCCCAGATATGCTCAGAATTAGTTCAAAATGATGTGAAAATTACTGAACCTACAGACATTGCCAATATACTGGCTGACAGGTTCAGTGCAAACCCCCCCTCCCCCCCAAAAGGAGAGATATCTATATCAGAGGATTGTAGCCCCCCAAACATCTCTAACGCCCAGGTGAGAACTGCTCTCTCAAAGGCGAAAAACACAGCATCCATGGGACCGGATGGTGTCCCCGGCTGTGTGCGCCACGAACTCAATGTGGAATTAAACCCGCAGTTAGGACAGTTGTTTAATCTTAGCCTCACCTCAGGATACGTACCCAAGGAGTGGCGCACGGCAACTGTGGTCCCACTTCACAAAGGCGGTGCTTCCACCGACCCTGGAAATTACTGTCCCATCAGCTTGACAAGCCTGATCTGCAAAGCCATGGAGAGGATCATAATGGAACTCATAAATAAAGACATAGGGAACTTGCAGACTTTGGATCCAACCTAGTTTGGCTTTGTCAAAGGCAGATCATGCCTTTTAAACTTGGTCGACTTTTTCGAAACAGTCACCAAGGCCATTGATGAGGGAAAGGCAGTCCATACAGCCTACCTCGACCTGGCTAAGGCTTTCGACACAATACCCCACTCAGGTATCGTCGAAAAACTCATCAGCTTAAATGTAAACCCATACATCACAAGATGGGTTGCAAACTGGCTAAGTGACAGAACCCACAGGGTCAGAGTTGCTGGCGCCATGTCAGACTCAAAGCCTGTCACAAGTGGGGTCCCACAGGGCTCAGTCCTGGGCCCACTCTTGTTCGGCATCTACTTTTCTGAAGTACAAGCAAACACAGGAGGGTTATGGCTGACAAAGTTTGCAGATGACTGCAAACTGGGCGCCATAGTCGAAAACACATCTGACACAGATATCCTTCAGAAGGGTCTCACAGAAACGGATAACTGGTGCCAGAGCCATGGCCTAAAGTTAAACGCCAAGAAATGCATAGTCATACCCTTCGGGAAAAACAAGGTTACCCCTAGCTACCATATAGGTGGCAATCCACTGAGCACAGAAGAAGTTATCAGAGATCTGGGGACTCAGGTTGACAGTAACCTATCGTTTGACACTCACGTTGCTAAAGTAGTTAGGAAGATCTTCTACACTGCCCACCTGATCATGAAGGGATTCACATCTAGATCAAGGGAGGTCATCGTCCCCCTGTACTCATCACTCATCAGACCAATGATTGAGTACAATGCTCCATTCGGAATGTATCTGACCCGACACCTGCAGCAGCTGGAAAGGCCCCAAAAGTTCCTCACCAAAAGGATAAAGGGTCTCAAAAATATGTCTTATGCTGCCCGACTGAAAGAACTTCAGCTCTATTCAGTCGCCACACTGCTCAGAGGTGACCTGTGCCTGACATACAAGGCCATGTCAAACCCAGATTTGATGAACATGCTTCACCTCAAAAAATCTAGATCCCTCAGAACTACAAGGGCGGGAGACTTAAACCTTGACACGGTCATTAATAGGACATGCTGGAGGGACAGATTCATCACCCAAAGACTCCCTATGCTGTGGAACAAAATCCCGGTACATGTGAGGCAGAGCACCTCGCTGGCCATGTTCAAGAGAAATCTTGACCAATGGATGGGAGATCACAGATATACCCCAGGGATTTCCTCAGTGTCTCTGCTTGACAGAAGCATAGCAAAACAATGGGCATAGTTTTCTTCAAACTAAAGGGGTGGCGAAAGCCACAAAAACTCTGGGCTAGGCTTATAAATGCCCTTGGGCAGATAGCCTAGTACGAACCTATGAACCTAAAAAATGAGAATTGTGGGAACAATACATAAAAGGGAGGAATGAGGCCTAAATGACAACAGGACTTTAAATGAGCTAAGTAATGTTTGAGTGAGAAAGATTGATTACATTATAAGTGATGTATAATGTTTGCATCTGGGAGTGTCAGTATGGTTTGTGATGTAAAATGCTTGTGACTAGGATTGTGTCGGTGTGGTTTGTTTACATTTATATAAATGTATGATTGTCTGTGTAGAAAGTGATGGTGTAATGAAGATGTTTCTTGTCTAAAAAATGCAGGAATTGAATAATTTAAGTAATATTGCTTAGGTTACATGATATATAGCAGTATTTGTAAAGTATAATGAGAAGTTATGTACCTACCATAACGTTCCATGTTAGTTGTCTTCTCTCGCCTTCTTTCTTGCTTGATGGGTTCGGAGCCGATCTTCGGCTCCAACTCGGCACTTTGCTAAGCTCGAGAGTCACTTTTACCAGCTCGAGGCAGCCCCATATCCCATGATGCAAGGCGGTAAGTACCCAGATCTCGTTTGTTGTCTATAGGCAATAACACCTAGCATAAATAACTTCCAAAAGGAAGAAAGAAGGAGAGAAAAAGCCTGAAGGATGGTTGGAGGACCAGCACTGTATGGTCTTCAGAAGCATACTTCCATGAAGAGAGAAAGGTCTGTCCAGGCCAGGGGGAAGGAGGGAGGTCAAGAAAGAAGGCGAGAAGACAACTAACATGGAGCGTTATGGTAGGTACATAACTTCTCAATGTTAAGTTGTCAATCTCGCCTTCATTCTTGCTTGATGGGACCGTCCTAGCACCTCTATCCTGGGTGGCTTAATGGAACAGACTCTTGAGAACTGTAGAGCCAAAACTGGCTCTGTCCCTGGAGGCCAAATCCAATTTGTAATGGGAAACAAATGTATGAGGAGTGGCCCAAGTGGCTGCTGCACAAATAGTGTCTAATGGAAGTCTAGCTTGAAAAGCTGTGGAAGTGGCTAAGCTTCTGGTTGAATGCGCTTTAGGTTTCGAGCACAGCTGTTTTCCCTGAGCTGATAAATTTCAGAGATGACAGAAGAAAGCCATCTAGATAAGGTCACTTTTGAGACAGGAAGGCCTTTCTTGTTATCAGCATAAGAAACAAAGAGCTGATCGGATTTCCTGAATTGTTTTGTTCTGTCCAAATAATATCTGAGTTGGCAGTGAACATCAAGATAATGTAATTTTTGTTCCGATCTGTTTGAGTAGTTTGGGAAAAATACAGGAAGATCAATAGCCTGATTCAAATTAGTCTTTGAGGCGACCTTAGGCAAAAAGGTCGGATTAGTTCTCAATGATACTCTGTCTTTGTGGAAGACTAAATAGGGGGGGCGAACAGATAGAGCATGAAGTTCAGACACCCTCCTAGCCGATGTAATAGCAACCAGGAATAAAGTTTTCCATGAAAGAAATTTCAGGGAACATGAAACAGCTGGCTCGAAGGGAGGAAGAATCAAGGATGTCAGCACTAAATTTAGGTCCCATTGAGGAGGAGGACTCCTGATTGGAGGCTTCAGGAGAAAAATTCCTTTTAAGAAGGCTCTACAAAGCCTGTGGGACATAATGTTGTGGTCTGCGAACCCGACATGAAAGTTCGAGATAGCAGCCAACTGAACTTTGACCGTGGAAGAAGAGGAGCCCGCGTGAAAGATTTCCGCTAAGAAATCCAAAACTGCTTGTACTGGAGCAGTAAAGGGATCAATATTTTTAGCTTTTGCCCAACAAAAAAGCGTTTCCATTTGCTAGTATAAATCCTCCTAGGGGAGGATTTTAGGGAAGCTACTATGATGTCTCTAACAGGATTAGAGATCATAGGAAGCCTGGCTAAGGAAGGAAGTGGAGCAACCATGCTGTACGGTTGAGAGAAAGGATAGACCGGTGCAGCTGACCCGATTGGTGAATCAGAAGATCTGGCACTGGGTCCAGATGCTACGGCTGCACCAAAAGGTGATGATGGAGGAACGGAAACCAAATTTGTCGAGGCCAATAAGGAGCAAGGAGAATCATTTTGGCTCTCAAAACGGTGGCTTTCTGGATTACTTGTGGAATCAGCGGAAAGGGAGGAAAGGCATAAAGAAGTCCCTGGGGCCAATCCTGGGTCAGAGCGTCTCTGGGGGGATGGCCTGGCAGTGGGAAGAGAGAGAAGAAGTCTGGGCATTTGCTGTTTTGGGGAGTAGCAAAAAGATCGCAACATGGGCGGCCCCATTCTAGAAAAATCTCCTCCACTATAGATTGTTTGAGAGACCACTCGTGAGGCATGAGAATAGCTCTGCTCAATCTGTCCGCTAAAATGTTGGTTTTCCCAGGGATATGCGTTGCTACCAGAAACCGATGAGAGGAGATCGCCCATTGCCAAAGTCTGAGCGCTTCTCGACACAAGGGGTAGGACTTGGTTCCGCCCTGTTTGTTGATATACCATACTACAGACATGTTGTCTGTGTGGACTGCAATTGTCCCCAAGGGAAGAAAGTCGTTGAGGGCTTGCAACATTAAAAGCATTGCTCTCATCTCTAGGACATTTATGTGCAGGTGGTATTCGAACGGTTGCCACGTCCCATGAACCATCCTGCCCTGATAATGACCCCCCCACCCTATCAGGGAGGCGTCCGTAGTGACAGTGGCTACCGGGGCTGGGGGTACAAAGGGTCTGCCTTGGTGAATCTGGGGAGAAGTAATCCACCATGAAAGATGATTCTTGCAAATCTGTGTCACCAGTATTTGGTGGCGATCGGAAGTTGTTGGTAAGACCACTGAGTGAACAACATCCACTGAAGCAGGCGCATATAGAAGCGGGCCAGGGGAAGAAGGGTAATGGCCGCAGCCATGAGGCCCAACACCTTTAGAACCATTCTGGCCTGTACTTTCTTGCTGGCTAGAATGATCCTCACGTGACTTTGAATGTCTGAGATTCTTTGATCTGTGAGGGTAGCTGACATCCGAACAGTGTTTAAGTTTGCGCCTATGAAAGTAATAGACTGGCAGGGCAATAAGGAGGATTTTTCGTAGTTGATCGAAATTCCCAATTGAGTGCAAAGATTTATTGTGTAATCCCTGGCTTGAAGAAGTTGATGCCTGGTGGTGGCTGAAAGGAGCCAGTCATCTAGATACGGAAACACCTGGAATCCTTGACGTCTCAGGTGAGCCGTGACCACTGCCATACATTTGGTGAACACTCTGGGGCTGTAGTGAGACCAAAGGGCAGGGCTCTGAATTGGAAGTGACTGGACCCCAGCCGAAGCGGAGAAACCTTCTGGAGCGCCTGTGAATTTTATGTGATAGTACGCATCCTGAAGATCTATTGAGCACATCCAGTTGTCCTTCTCTAGGAAGGGCAGAATTGACTGAAGTGTGACCATTCGGAATCTTGTCTTTCTCACAGACTTGTTGAGTCTGCTGAGATCCAATATTGGTCTCCAGTCTCCCGTCTTTTTGGGGACCAAAAAGAACCTTGAGTAGATTCCGGGCTCTGAATGGTCTGTTGTAACTGGCTGAATGGCTCTTTTTTGTAGAAGTTTGAATACTTCTAACTCTGCAATTTCCCTTAGACTGGGTGGTACATCTGGAAGGGAATTTGAGTGAGAAAAAGGACTTTCCTCGAAAGGAATTTTGTAACCCTCGGATATGATCGACTGTACCCATCTGTCTTGAGTGAGGGAACGCCAGGCTTCTGGGTACAGCGATAGTCTTCCCCCGACTGCCTCCAAGGATGGACAGTCGGGCAACATCTCAGGGATGCTGAAAGGGCTTGTCAGAGAGAGGCTCTCTGCTTCCCTGGTTTTGTGGACCCCCTCTGCCTCTAGAGCGCCATCTGTTATTGTTACCCCCTCTGCCTCTAGGGGTAAACTGACCACGTGTATCCGGTGTGACTCCTTGGGATTTGCGGAACCACATTTTGCCACCCTTCTGTCCTTTAGGGTAAGGTCTAGAAGGGGTGGAAAAACGGACCCCTACGGCAGAAAGAGTCTTGCCGTCCTGCTCACACCTGGTCAATGTTTCCATCACTTGAGGGCCAAACAAAGCTGACCCATCAAAGGGAGAGTTTGTGAAGGACGCCTTAAAGGGATCTGCAAAATTACAGAGCCGCATCCAGGCTTGGCGTCTAAGAGCCACACCTGTACCTGGCCCTACTCGCTCCATCTGCTGCATATGATATCAGTCGCATGGAGGAGTTAGCAATAGAATTAAGGGTTCCTAGCTGCGAAGCAATTTTTTCTTGAGCCCCTGCAGCTGTGGGATCCTGTACTACTTCACCTAGCTCCTTAAGGATGTCCCTTTGGAGTCTGGTGAAGTGACATAATAGTTCAGCGGCGCATAGCAAAGGTCGCTGAAGAAAACATCCGCTTACCATACCTATCCATGGTCCTAGAGTCCTTATTAGGAGGATGGACAGGTACGGAAGGATCTGCAAGTTCCTTCTTAGTGGCAGCCACCACCACCATGGCATCAGCAGGGACACCTTTCGTAAGGAATTGCTTGTCTGAAGGGGCAGTAATAAATTTAGAAGGCCTCCTAGGAACTGGCTCTACAGAGTCAGGAGCAGCCCACGCCTTTCGAGCAATAACCTGCATAAGGGGGTCGAAAGGCGGAGACACCCAGGAGGTGGAGGGCCGAGATCCAAACGCCTCCAGGTATACCGACTCATCCTCAGAGGGATTATTGGAGGGCCAGTTTCCCCTCTGTTTAAGGAGTTCTAGGATGTCTGAAAAGGAGACATCCTCAGAGGGGGATCTTGGGGGATCCCTCCGTCTCATCTAAGTCGGTATCTGAAGTGATAGACTCGGGGGAGTCTACGTGTTTCCTCTTACAAGTCCTCTTGCGCGGAGGATCCCCTGACTGACCAGGAGAATCCTCGGAAGAGGGGGTTCTTCCCAGTGGGGAAACCTGAGGCGGAGGATCTCTGGGTCCGGGAGCAAGAGAGATGGCAGAGATATCGACAGGCACCGTAGAGGGAGGAGCTAAGGGAACAGACTGCTGGCTGAGTCCAGTGGCCAGCACACTCTTCATCACCTCGAAGGCTCCCCTCCCAGGAGGTCCGAGAGAACCCGTTCAAGAAACCGGAACTCCAGGGCCCACAGAAAGGGAAGGCTCCGAGGCAGATGTCGGAGCCGAGCTCACCAAGGCCGAGGCTCCAAGGGGAAGAGTGGGGTCGGACAAGGGTCCGATGCCACTCACCCCCTCGGAGGAGACCAGGAAGCCCGACCACGAATCCCTCTAAGGAAGGTCTCGAAGAGGAGATAAGAGTAGAGGCTGAGGGAGCAGAAGGGGGGGGGGTATCTGTCCCTCAGCCATAGCAGAAACTATTCCCGAAGACTCCAGCTCCAAACTCTGAGGTAGAGTCGAAGGAGGAAGTGCAAGGGGGTGTGGACTAATAGTCGTCTGTTGAGACGGACTATGTAGCATCTGGGCCAGTGCCTGTGATTTTAATAATCTACTGACCACCCTCTCTAAATCATGGTCAGAAAGCCTGGATGACCTAGATGATCGGCTCCGATGGCTCTGTTCCGAGAGGAGAGGTGAGGCCGGAGCCGAGAGTATCGGTTCCAAGGAAGGGGACCTGGACCTCTTCCTCGAAGGAACCATCGGAGCCGACGAAACCATGGATGCAGTCGGAGCCGAAGATTTTTCGGCACCGACAGAAGGTCTCGATGCATCGGCTCCGGCTGGAGCTGATACAGACATAAAGGTAAGGGTGTCGGCGCTGAGCCACATGGTGGTCGGAACCAATCGGAGCCGACACCGATGTGACCGAACCAGTATCGGCAACGATAGCCATCGGTGCCGAAGGTTTGTGGAAACCAGGATCGGCTCCAGTCGGAGCCGATCTCGACTCTGAAAGAGTCGGAACCGAGGCCGCAGGCTTAGACACAGAAGCCTGGGCCTTGGAAGACTTGGAAGTCTTACTCGGAGCCGACTTAGCCGGAGAGCCCTCCGGTTTAAGTAGGCCCCTTAAAATCAATTTGTTTCTCCTCTCCTGCAGGACTCTCTGGTTAAAGGAATGACAAATTGCACAGGAGTCCTGCAGGTGGAGAGGTCCCAGGCAGTATAAGCAAGAAGTGTGACCGTCTGTCAGAGACATCTTCTGACAGCACGAGTCACACTTCTTAAAGCCTGAGACCCTTTCCTTGGACATGGTTGCAAAAACACACACAACACAGTCCCAAGAACCAGTTATCCCAAAAATAATAAGATAACTAACCTCTCACACACACACACACACACACACACACACACACACACACACACACACACACACACACACCCTAACAAGGGGGGGATGGGAGGGGAGAAGGCCTGACTAAAAAAATTAAGGAGTGAGGGATTTTCTAGTCAGAAAGGGACTTAATCTAAACTAAAAACGTTAAATATAAAGTTTTAAGGTAAAAAAGGGGCAAAAATAGTATTATTTTAAACACTTACCAGGAGCTGGCAAAAGGAGGACCTCATAAGCGAAGCGGCAAACGAGATCTGGGTACTTACCGCCTTGCATCATGGGATATGGGGCTGCCTCGAGCTGGTAAAAGTGACTCTCGAGCTTAGCAAAGTGCCGAGTCGGAGCCGAAGATCGGCTCTGAACCCATCAAGCAAGAATGAAGGCCAGATTGACAACTTAACATTGTTTGTTATGTTAATATAGTTTGATTACTTTTATATGAATGCAAATTTGCCTATGTCACAAGTTATAATTCAATAAAGGTGTTTGAAAAAAATGTTTAACAGCAGTCAGATTAAAAAGAAGTTATGTACTTACCATAATGTTCCAGCTGTGTTGTCCATTTTCATTCTTCCTCAACTGATTGGTTCAGATCCGATCCCTGGATTCGGCTCAGCTGTTATTAAAGCTTGTGGCAACCAAAAACTCTCCAGCTTCTTTCTCCCTTACTCATAATGCAACAACCCCAGGTTACCTCAAATCTCGTTTGCTGATTTTTTATCAGGAAAGGAAATATTTAACATGCATAAATATAGGAGATGTAAAATTGCATGTACTCAATACAGAAATAAACTATATCTGAAGCTCAATATAAAAAAAAAATGATGTCCCTCTAACAGCTTGTTCTGCCAGACGTTTGTAAACAGAAAGGATGGGGGTTGGTAGGTTGGAAGTTGAGGAAGAATGAAAATGAACAATAGAGATGGGATGCTATGATAATTACATAACTTATTTATCTGATGTTGTCAATTTTCATTCTATCCTCAACTGATGGGACAGAGTCCCAGAGTCCCCAGCTATGCAAACCTATAGGAAATACACTCCAGGGATCACTTCTGTGGGTCTGCTCATCAGGGGCACAGGAAATTAACTTTCTTAGGTTGGCATAAGCCACGGAACTTTGTTGGCTAGGCTTACTTAGGCCCTTTGGCCGATAGCCTAGTACCTACCTATGAATCTATGAACGTATAATGCCGGGTGGACTCTAAGGCAGGATATTCCTGAGCACAGCTGAACCAAATGACGCTCTACCCCTGGAGACCAGATCTGATTTGTAATGAGTAATAAAAGTGTGGGGAGTAGCCCAAGTTGCTGCTGCACATATGTTGTCCATGGATGTTCTGGAAAGAAAAACGGAAGAAGTTGCCATGGACTTAGTTGAGTGAGCTCATACCAGTAGTGGTAAGATAATATCCAATTTGTTACATAAATGAAATATCATCAGTTAGCCATCTGGCTAAAGTTACTTTTGCCGATGGTTTTCCCAATTTCACTTCTGCAAAGGAAACAAACAAATGATCTGTTTTTCTGATGTCATTTGTTCTATGCAGGTAAAAACATAACTGTCTGTGAACATTCAATAAATGTAACATGTATTCACCTTTGTCTGCAAAATTAGAGAAGAATACTGGCAAATTAATGGATTGTTTGATATTAGATTCTGACACCACCTTGGGAAGGAAGGAGGAATTAGTTTGTAGCATCACTCTATCTTTGTGAAAGATCAAATGTGGAGGTTTTGAAGACAAGGCTTCAGTCTCTGAAATTCATCTAACAGATGTAATGGCTACTAGAAAAACAGTTTTCCAAGTAAGATACTTAAGGTCACATTTAGCTGCTTGTTCAAAGGGGGAATGTATTACAGCTTGCAGTACCAGACTGAGATCCCATGGGGGAGTATGGTCCTTAAACAGAGGTCTCGAAAGTAGAGAAAGTTCTGCACAATTTGTGAGAAGCTACTGAAGAACCTTCAAATCCAATACAAAAATGTGATATTACTGCTAACTGAACTTTAATGGTTGAGGAACTAGCCCCTTCTTTAAAAGTAAGGGCTAAAAACTTGAATATGTTATGCACAAGAGCTGAAAATGGCTCAGTATGATTTTATTGTGCCCAATAAACAAATATTTTCCATTTATTTATGTTTTCATTTAAAAAAAAAGATTTTTTTTTAACTTTTAAACTGTAGCAATCATTAAGCGTTACAGTGCACAAGTTTGACCACAAATGCAATACCAGCTTTTAAAAGCTGCTATTGCATTAAAGAGAGATTAGCATTGGCTGATTGTGCCCTCCTGAATACTTTGCTCCTTGGGCAGTTGCCCCTCTAACCCCACCCTAGCCACACTACTGGTAACAGATCACTCACCAAGTGAATGAAAATTGACAACATCAGATCTAAAGTTATAGTTGCTGGGTTAAGTATACAAACTTAAAAAATGTGGGGACTTTATACATCGTGTCTGCCTTTTTTAGGGGCAGCTGGCTGTCTGTCAGAAAAATTGATGGCAGTAACATGCACATCCTCCAAAGCTGACAGAAATGGGGGAATGGGTGAAGATTCTGGAAATTCCTTATGCAACAGCTCATATTACTTCCTGAGAGACTGAGAAACCTCAGTGTTCTCCCATTGAAAACACTGCCACATCCTGGAAATAGTCTCAGAGAAAGAAAATCCCCCACAGGTAGAATCAGAAACTGAGCTCTCTCCTGAGTCTGACTCAGAAATCTCAGGAGAAAACCCTGTATCTGTCTCTTCATCTTCCTGTCCAGCTTTAGAATCCTGAATCTCTTTAGGGACAGTGGTATCCTTCTTTTTACCAGAAACTAGTTTATAAGACAAATTAATAATAGCCTGAATTAAAACATGAGCTATGTTAGATATATATATTTAGACACTTATAATAGTGCATATACACTTCCGCTTGTTAGAATACATATAGTGAAATACAGACATTTAAATGCATGTACATTTCCGTTTGTTAGCATATATACATACACATATATATATATATATATATATATATATATATATATACACACACACAAAAAAGGGTTAAACTTTCCTTAGTTAGAAATATGCATGGTTCAGCATCCTACTGTGTGTGTAATACAGAATATTTTGGGTCTGGTACAAGTTTCACAGAGAATTGCAGATAACAAACCCAGGTGCAGGAATGAACAACTTTCTATCGTCCAGAGACAAAAACAACTTCCTAACAGGAATGACTCCATGACTCTATATATATATATATATATATATATATATATATATATATATATATATATATATATATATATACACACACACACACACACACAAATGGTTACACTTTCCTTAGTTAGAAATATGCATGGTTTGGCATCCTACTGTGTGTGTAATACAGAATATTTTGCACCTGGTACAAGTTTCACAGAGAACTGCAGATAAGAAACCCAGGTGCAGGAATAAACAACTTCCTATCGTCCAGAGACAAAAACAACTTCTTAACAGGAACGACTCCCTAAAAAGTTTAAGGTTGCCACATAATTCACCTTGAAAGAGAACACAAAATAACTTATCAACAGACTGCATGACATCAGACAAATTCCAATAGTATTAACATCAACAGACTGTTTCATGGATAAGATCCAGAGTGGCACAAAAAAGTGTATATAAAGGACATTGAAAATATATAATGTTAGATCTGGTACATGTAGGAACACATTTGTTCTGAGGTAAATAGAGAATGAAAAGCTATAATCTATACTGATCATGAAGCAAACCTTGCACATTAAAGCTGTAAACTGCAACAGAATAGTGCGTGTCTTCTGTTACATAGATAAGTTATTTTATTACTAACTGCACAGAAGTTAATACAGTGCTGAAAATAGTCTGCAAAGTTCAGTGCATTAATCAGACTTTGGTTCCAGCAGCAGTAAGCAGCAGCATCTGCATCATCTCATTATTCATCATTTTAAATAATTTTTCAGTGGCAAGCCTAACCTGTATCTGAACACAGGGGGAGTGGTGCCTGCATAGGGTCACTCCAGTAAACGGTAAAGGTGCAATAACTACCATTTATGTATGTGATTGAGTCGTGAATAGGAGCATTCAGTTTTCTACAGTTTGCAGCAGTACAGTTCCAAGATGTCTGGATCCAGAGTGAGACTGCTGTGCAAGAAGGTTGCAGTGCTATAAATTCTCCAAGTCGGTGAGTTTCAAGGTTTTGAATCTGCAACTGCCAGTTTCGTCTCACCAGGTTCTTGAATAACTACAGAAGTTTTCCAACCATTTACAGAAAGCAGTCTGGCCATCTGTGTCCCTGTGGAACTGGTGAGAAATCTTTCTGTATTACATGCTGTATACATGCCGTTAGACAGTGTAGTAAAACGTGAAAACAAAGCTTTGCTCTTAATGTGTCAGAATGACCAGATACAATTTGGGAGATATTACAGAATTGGTATGGGCAACATATTGGTAAATGTAAAACCTCAGTAGGGCAAGTTGACAGTTGGGCATTATGCAAATCGGTTAAGTTTAACTGATATCATATACAAAAACATGTGTGTTATGACAGTAAATGCTTATTGTGCAAGTCATATAAAACTGCTTTCTGTGTGCAATGTCATAAAAGTACAATTCAGACCTTTGCTAAAAAGTTATGCTGCAGAAAAAAATCTTCTAATTGTAAAGAACCAAATAAAGGTCATCACTTGCATTATTTCCAGATGTTAAACAGTTATGTCATGTCACCACATGTGAAAAGTTAATTTCAGAGTTACAACAGCAGTCAAATCAGTTATTGCCAGAATCTCCTGTACATCTTGTTACACCCTTTAGACAAAAGTGGAATAAAGCCACTGCATAGCACAAAACAGATAAGGACATAGACGAGGTTCATGGTGAACTGACAAAAGAATTTAATAAACTTATAAAAGACAGACAGAATGAGTTCATAAAGTTTAACCAATATATACAAACATTTTTTCAGAAATGAATAAGAGCTTTAGAGTCAGCAGAACTGGTTACTAAGAAATATCAGACAGCCCATGCAGAATTACAAGACAAGAAGAATTTGGTTAGTAAAGAGTTAAGAAAGACATTCCAGACCTTAAACAGTGGTTAGCTAACCTTACAGAAAAAAAATTTACAGCACACTACTCTACATTTAAATCATGGTTAGCATACACAGCAGAATCTAATGTATGGACAGATGCCTTATTTAGATGCTTTTAGATTTTTATTCCCAAATGTTTTAAAACCTTCATGCAGTTAAATCAAAATGCTTATAAATTATACAGTAAAGTAGGGTGTATGACTGTCATTCTCATGGCATACCCACAAGCCTCTCATAGCTAACCTGTTAAATAATTTCAAAATCACCATTTCAAATAAATTAATACAGCACATTGACCATGTCCCAGATAAAATGTCAAAAGGCAAAAAAAAAAGAAAAACAGAACAGTTCTAGTGCATAGAAATCAAATGAGAGTAGTTAAAACAGTAAAGAAATAAAGTCACAAGAGTGACATGCATGTATTTTCTATTCACCTAAAGTGCATATGTTTAAAATGCACAAGAGGAAAAGATAGACAACAGCAAATGTAAACAATGTAAATATATAGACAACAACAAATGTAAATAATGTAACTATATCTGTTTTAAGCATGTGTTAGTTAAATCAATATGTCTTTTGTTTTTTTACATTTTTGTAACTGTAGAACAGCAGCAGGAATAGTAGAAGCTGTAGCAGAACACATATACAAAAGTAATATTACTAATATAAAGTTGTACTGACTACATAATACTACAAATAAAACACAAGGTAATTTCTCTTGACCAGGGGGACAAAAATGTCATGTTAAAAACCAAATTATACCAGAATGTCACAGTCTGGAAAACAGCCAGAGGAAGCATATGTACAGCTCTCACAGCATAAAGCAAATGTATCCTTACAAAACAACATTGCAATAAAATGCTGTATACTACAGGGGAAAGGGCACTCTTTCAATTTTACACTGACTGTGTAAACAGTACTGCAGAAGGGTCTAAAATAAAACTACAATATTAGCCTGCAGCAATGATTCAGTAATTGTTGGGAGACAACCTTGTCTTTTTATGGTCAGAACTTTTAAATGTCACTAAATTTGTAGATTAGACCAAATGTACTTGGCAGTAATTGTATGTACAAATGCAAAAATATTTTCTGCAAGCAAAACTGATGACAAATAATAAATATGCTTGGTGTATGCTGTACAGCAAATGGTTTAATATGTAAACAGCATTCTTCAGTGTATAAACCATGTTTTCTACAACACTTTGTAAATCTATGTAAATAAACAATTTTGTTGTCAACTTTTATTCCAAAAAACAAGTCTGCAATGCCTTTGCAATAAAATCCACAGACATTGTCAATGATTAATGTAAGATTTTCATTAAAATCATTACATAAAGTCATAAATAAAAGCAAACAGTTAATTCAGGAATTGCAAAAGGTTAATAAAAATTGTAAAAATAAACTAATCAATTTAGCAGAAAAAACTAAAGCAAATACAGCTCATAATTGGTAGGGCAATTTTACAGGATGGTCTTCAAAAGAAAAAAGTTGTTAGACTGGATTATATATCAAATTCTGGTGGTAATGTTTGTTATTATTGTACTTACTATATGAAGCCATATTTTAACTTGTTGTATCAAAAAAAGCTAAATGTTTTGTTTCCTAATGTGTTCTCTGTAAATCATGATAAAAATTATGATCTGACTAAAGAATACATATCAGTGTAAACTGTGTTGAGTGTTTTTAAACAAAAAGGGAGAACTGTTAGATATATATATACACACACACATATATATATATATATATATATACATATATATATATATATATATATATACATATATATATATATATATATACATGTATATATACATATATATATGTATACATATATATATATATACATATGTATATATATATATATATATATATATATATATATATATATATATATCTATATACACATACCTATATATATATATATATATATATATATATATATATATATATATATATATATGTATACACACATACACACACACATATATATATATATATATATATATATATATATATATATATATATACACACACATATATATATTTAGACACATACAATAGTCCATGTACACTTCTGCTTGTCAGAATACATATAGTAAAAAAATAGATATTTAAATCCATATACATTTCTGTTTGCTAGCATATATACACAAAAGGGTTAAACTTTCCTTAGAAATATGCATGGTTTGGCATCCTACTGTATGTGTAATACAGAATATTTTGTGCCTGGTACAAGTTTCAAGGAGAATTGAACACAAGAAACCCAGGTGCAGGAATGAACAACTTCCTATCGTCCGGACACAAAAACAGCTTCCTAACAGCAGCGACTCCCTAAAAGTTTAAGGTTGTCACATAATTCACCTTGAAAAAGAACAGAAAAATAACTTATCAACAGACTGCATGGCATCAGATGAATTCCAATAGTATTAACATCAATAGACTGTTTCATGGATAACATCCGAGTGGCACAAAAAAGTGTATATAAAGGACAATGAAAGTGTATAATGTTAGATCTGATTTTTGTTAGATCTGGTACATGTAGGAACACATTTGTTCTAAGGTAAATGGAAAATGAAATGCTATACTCTATACTGATCATGAAGTAAAGCCCTCACATTAAAGCTGTAAACTGCAACAAAATAGTATATGGTGCCTGTTACATAGATAAGTTATTTTATTAGCAACTGCGCAGAAGTTAATACAGTGCTGAAAATAGTCTGCAACGTTCAGTGCATTAATCAGACATTGCGTACATCAGCAAGCAGTAGCATTTATCATCTTCATTTTAAACAACTTTTCAAGCCAGACCAAGTAAATTACTCCAGTCCAAAGAAATTTGAGGAGGAGTAGATATATTGTTACTTTTCTGTTTCTTCCTGAGAGGAACAAATGAGGCCAGCAGTGTTATTAATAGCAGCAGCAGCAGCCTCCCTAGGCATGGGCACAACATTCTGACAAAACAGGGAAGCTTTTCCTGTTACCTCTACCATGGCTGACAAGAGTGGCTCTTCTTTGACCACTGAGGGGATCCCAACAGCCACAGAGGGCATGGCTAATCCTCAGTCCATAGTGGCCATATGTGCTACATCATAGACATCTGGAGTAAAAGATGCATGTTCTGAGGTACAACTAATGGCCACAGCAGAGTCACCCACTTACAGATGAGGCCAAGTGGTAGCCTGCTCTGGTGAGAAAAACTGTTTGCTTGACCTCTTCTTTTTGTGGTTGGAAGAAGGAACGACCATGGGAGTAACAGTTTATTCCATGGTCAAGCCAAAACTGGTGCCTCCTTCCAGGGGAACACAAGCAGCCTAAAATCTTGCCAGCTGCAAAAAGTAAAATAAACACAATTTCTCCCAAAGAAAAAAAAAACTATTTTTAAAATGACTGGAAAAAAGAGCGCTCTCATTTAAAAGTACAATACAGTCTCATGAGTCTGTTAAGACAACAAACTTCTAGCTTTAAAATAACTTTCCTTAACAGGAAAGTGCTATCAAATGAAATGATTTTTTGATGAAGTCCCCCCAAAGGGAATTTAACTGGCCAGCAAAGGAACAATACAAGCCAGCCGCTGATCCCTGAAATTCTCAGAGGAACATACTCTTCAGTGGCACCCAAACCTGTCTTTTTAGTCAGTTCAGCAAAAGGTGACAGATGGTTTGGGCATGTGGAAGGTGCCTGAAGCTTTGGAAGCTGGCCAACTGTCATTTTCTTGGCAGGCTATAACTCATATACCTTAGGTTACTGCAGCAGCGATCAATATGATGAACATCCTTCACTTCCTTTTTCTTTTTTCCTGATTTGTTGTGGATCAATGACCGTCCTGAACTCATGATTTTAACCAGTACATTTCTACAAGGCAAATATAGTTCCAGGGCTATAGTGAGTCTTCATTCAGTTTGTATACACAGAAAAGATTGTGCCACTGGATCTCATGTGAAATGTCCTGGTTATGAATTCAGGCTGCCGGATTGCCTTCTACTTTATTTATTTTCATTTAAAAGTATTGTTGGGGCCAGATGTTTTGGGAAAAATGACAGGTTGGCTGTGAAGCACATGGGGACATACATTCTTCCTTTCTTTTATAGAGGACTCAAATTCAGTTCCCTTTAGTGGCACATATATGAATATGATAATGCACTTCTCACACGTCACAGTAATCATCAGTCCTTCTGTCTCACGTATCTGGTAGGGTTGTGAGCTGAAAAAAAATATCTTCTTGTCATCATTCCCCTTCCCCCCACGTCTCTTCCTCTTATCTCTTTGTTTCTTTTACCTCTGGGCCTGGTTATTCAAGATAAATATAAATCTTGAACTGCACACTAGATAATGTAGGTTCCACGGCAGAATGAATGGATGCCTTCAGCAAGTGAAGTAATTGTTTCTAGTCAGTCCATCTGGACTGGGCAGCTCTTAGAACTTTGTTTAAATTTTACAGAACACATTCTCCAGGCTCATTGGCTTGTTGCCAAAGTAAAGTCACCTTCCTGTATTACTTCCTTGACATTAACATGAAAGTATATAAACTGATGATTATTAAAAGATGGACTATTAACTGTCCTTACTGTATACAAAACATAGCCAATATTCTATGTCTGCAGCAACTGCACATTGGGATGTGAAAAGTACTGGTCCTACAATTGGGAACCTTTAACTAGTCAGCAATAATTACTCAAAAGAAAAGTTAACTTAACAATAATGATCGATCTGTGTTGTCCTCTTTTCATCTGGTTCAATATGTGGGTTGTCGGATCCAGCCAGACCCGACCTTAGCACCTTATACCAAAGCTTTGGATCTGAGAGCTCTGACCCTTTTCCCTACCCACAATTTCCCTCTTCTGCCTGAATTACCGCAGATTAAGTTTGCTGACTGACCAAAAATGGTGACACAATATTAGGAAAGGACAAGAAAAAAAAACATTAAACACAATAAGGTTCAAGTGTTACAAACAGGTCAGTGTCCAAAGGACATCTGGCCGATCCCTAGAAGGAAACAATGACAATTTGGCAGGGAGAAGAGGGGAGTGGAGTTGAGCCAGATGAAAATAAGACATCACAGATCTAAAATTAAGGTAAGTACATAACTTTCATATCTGATGTTCTCTTTTTTTCATCTGATTCAACATGTGGGACAGATTCTTTACTCAACAACAGCCTGAGTGGTCTCAAGGAAGGATATTCCTGACTATGGTAGGGCTGAAAGATGTGTGAATTCTGGACTGCTATCTAACTTGCAGTGAATACAAAGGTATAAGGTGAAGACCAAGTTGCTGCAATGCATATGTCACTGATAGGCACTCTTTTTGCAAATGCCATTGAAGTTGCCAGTGCTCTGGTAAAATGCGCCTTAGGCTTTGATTGTAAAGACATACCTCATGAATCATAGACAAATGAAATGCAGTCTACTAACCATTTTGAAATGGTTATCTTAGATGCTGATTGTCCTAGGTTTTATATAATAAATAAGGATATAAACAATTGATCTGATTTTCTATAATTCTTAGTATGATGGAGCTAGAACCTGTTTGTTTATGTAAATTTAAGGTATGCAAGGTATGTTCTCCTTTGCTGGTAAAATTTGGAAAGAAAACTGGTAAATCAATTTGTTGGTTCAAGTTAGATTCTGAACCTACTTTAGGAAGAAATGAAGGGTTTGCTCTCAATCACACTCTGTCTTTATGAAATATAAAGGAGATTTGCAAGAGAGTGCCCACAGTTCTGACACACATTTTGCAGATGTAATGGCAACCAGAAAAATAATTTTCCATGAAATAAACTTTATATCTACAGATGCTGCTGGTTTAAAATGTTTTTGGGTTAGAGACTGAAGTAAGATGCTAACGTCCCAGGGAGGGATTGGATTACAAACTGGGGGTCTCAACGAAAAGGGTCCTCTAAGGAAGGCTTTGGTCACATTGAGGGAAGCAATAGAAGCATTGTCGAGCCCTATGTGTAAGTCTGAAATGGCTGCTAATTGTACTTTAATTGTAGAGTAACTTCACCCAACCATGAATAGCTCTGAAAGAAACTCCAAAATTTGTGGTAGAAGAGATGAAAAGGATCCAGTCCCTTAGAAGAGGCCCAAATTGAAAAATGCTTCCATTTGCTCATGTAAATCTTTTTGGTTGAGTTTCTTTGAGAGGAAGATATAATATGGACTACAGGGGAAGAAAGCCTGGCATCTCTGGCAATTGTTAGAATTGAAGAAACCATCGGTCAGCCTTAGGGTCTTGAGGTCTGGTAGAGGTAGCCCAGATGAGTGAGTAAGGAGACATGGAACCATGGTGGGTGAACTAGATCAGGCCAAAGAAAGGGGAACCATACCTGCACAGGGCAGAAGGGTGCAATGAGGATTACCCTTCTCTTGTACGGCTACAGCATCTCTCAGTAACTGTCCCTGTGGAGGGATGAGGGTGTAGTAATTTCTGCACTTGTTCAGGTACAAAGCAAAACCTTCTGCATTGTTGGTTAGGTAAGAAGCAAAAAGGTCACAGCAAGGTTATCTCCAGTGGCTGAAAATCTCAGTTGCCACTGCTCTGTTGAGAGACCACTCATGAGGCAATAGTATAATTCTGCTCAGTTTGTCCACTAGGATGTTGGCTGTCCCAGGTATGTGTATTGCTGTAGAAAATGGTCTGAAGACATCATCCACTGCCAAAGTCTCATGGCTTCTCGGTAATGAGGGTATGAGTGTGTTCTACCCCATTTGTTGACATACCCAAACCACTGACATATTATCCAAGTGTATGGCAATCACATCCCTGGGTAGAAGGTTCTGAAATGCTTGCAGTGTAAGTTGGACCACTTTTGACTCTGAGACACTATGAAGTTTGACCTCTATAAAAAAACAAGTTCCCTGGACAGTCTTCCTTTCAAAATACACCCAAACACCACCATCTGAGAAGGGAAGTATCCACGCTCCCTGTGGCCTTGGGTGTCAGAGAAAGAAAGGAAGTGTCTTCCCTGAGTTACTGAATTGGAAGAAATCTACCATTCAATGTGGTCTCTGCAGACCTGAGTCAGACATACTCTGTACTGGAGAGGATGCATTTTTGTGACCACTGTACAGATAGTGTCCACTGTAGAACTCTCATGTGATATCTGGCTAAAGGCCATTAAACCTAGGAGGTACAAAATGAGTCGAAATTGGGGTCTGGGATGTTTTATCACCTGGAAAGCTACAGGATCTTATTGATTTGACTCACGTTAAGGGGAGTTGTGCTCGATGATATACAGTGCCTTTATGGTGATCTATAAAGTCTATGGAGTGAGCAGGAGATAGCTTGCTCTTGATGACATTTATTTAAATGCCCAAGTGAGTTGTCAGATATAACAGGAATGACTGATGTTTCAGAAGTAGATCCCTGCAGTTAGAAGCCAGTTATCTAGATACAAGAACACCTGGATCCTCTACAGGCTGAGACAGGTTGTCATGGCTGTCATTGTCTTGGTAAACACCCACGTGGCTGTGGTTAGACCAAATGACAGTGCTCTAAACTGATAGTGACTGGCTTCCAGACAGAAGTAGAGAAATTTCCTGAACTGCCGCTGGATCTTTATATGATTGTAGGCATCCTGCAGATCAATAGAGCACATCCAAATGTCCTTCCTCAGTAGAGGTAAAATATATACTGTACTGTGACCATCCAGAATTTTGTCTGTTTTACATACTGATTCAGACTGCAGAGATCAAATATTGGTCTGAGGTCTTCTGCCTTTTTTTGAATTAAAAAGAACCTTGAACAGACTCCATATACTAATTGGTCTCGGGGGACCAGTTGAATAACTCTTTTGTCCATCAACTTCAGAAGGTTTGTTGCTGCAGATTCCAACTGACTGGGTGTAGTATCAAGAATCTTTTGAATTACCTTTGGTGGTTCTGAAAAGGATACTGTATAACCTCTGGTAATGATCCTTGGCAGCCAAGAATCGGTAGTTATATCTTGCCAGGCAAAAGGGTGCAAGAAGAAGCATCCCCTGACTATCTCCAAAGTGCAGTAGTCGGGCAAAAGTTCAGAGATGCTGATAAAGTTTCTTTATGAAAGGTCCATGAAAACCTTCATTTTGCAGACCACCTCTGCCCGTGGGTGATGTCCCATGTGGTTGCCTCCACCGCTGTCTCTACCTCTGGGAAGCCTATCCCAAGAAGTGTCCTGATGAAAACCTTGAGATTTTTTGAACCACATTTTTCTTCCGCCTTTTGATTCCTAGAGAAAAATCTCTGAGGAGCTGAAAAATGGATTCCATTGGCAGACAAGGTCGTACTGTCTTGCTTACTCTTGGTAAGCATTTCCTTGACTTTTGGTCCAAGTAAAGTGCAGCCATTGTAGGGTACATTTATGAAGAACATCTTAAAGCTTTCAGCAAAGTCACACACCCGCATCCAGGCATAATATCGCATGGTAATACCTGTGCCAGCTGCTCAGGCTGTGTAATTTTCTGCATTGGATAGTAGTCTAATGGCAACATTCAAGGATGACTGTAGGGCAGACAATTGGGTATCTACAGATTTCTGGATATCCAATGGTAAGCTACCTGCCAGAGCATTTGAAAGCTCCTTGACCAAATACCTCTGGAAACATGTTAGATGTGCCATATAGTTCAGCACATGAAGAGAAAATGTGTCTGAAGTGCGTGTCCATTTTCCTAGTCTGTCCAGTGGCCTTGACTCCCTTTAAGGAGGATGAACCTTTGGCCCAATATTTTCTTTCTTTGGAGGTAACTAGAATTTTATCTGGTTTCTTTGGGATGGGCTCTGCCACATCATGTTTCTTCCAGGCTTGTGAGGTGATGATGTCAACTAAGGCATCAGAAGGACAGACCACTCAGGATGCTGAAGGGCCAGAACCAAAAACTTTGAGAAACACCAAATCATCAGAAGAAGGGGTTTCAGTGGACCATCCTCCCATTTCATTAATTTGAGGATGTCTCCAAGTGAGATTTTTTTTTTTGGGGGGGGGGGTCATGGGAAGCCTTCTCTCTCATCTAAGGTTTCGATGACAGACTCAGAAGAGGAGTCAATATGTTTCCTCTTGCAAGTCCTCTTCTGGGTAGAATGCCTTGGGACTTCTGAGGGAGACACATTGGAGTTGGACATGAATCTCGATATCTGAGTGGTCTCAAAGCTTATAGGATCCATCTGTCCCTGTCTACCAAAATGAGAGGAAGTAGAAGCAGTTTTCAGAAGGTATCTGGATGGATCCAAATTCTGAGCACTTGCCAGTCGTCTTGGTCCAGCCAAGGTCCTCTCCTCGATCTTGAAAATCAACTCAGCCAATGGAACCAAGGAAGAGCCACCTAAATGGTCAGAATCAGTAGCTCTCTTAACCCCAAGGGATGACAGCTCCCTGTAGGACTTTGAAATCGAGCTGTCCAGGGCTAAAGCTCCCAGCAGTAGGGACAGCTCTGTAAACCTTGGGGTCCGCTCCCGCATTGGTGCTCCAGCACTGATGCTCTGACTGCATCGGTGTCAAGCGAGTGAGGGAAGAAGTCAAAGTCAAAGTCTCCAGGGCTAATGGCTCCAAAGCTGGTACCTTGGTAAGGTTGGAACAGATATGCACTTGCTCCAAAAATGGAGATGGCGCAGGAAGCAGTACAGTAGGGGTGTAAGGGGCTAATCTCAGTCTTTTCCTTGCAGATGAAGATGGGAGGACTCCCAGCTGAATCTGAGTCCTCAAAAACTTCCTCATCATTTGGCCAAAGTCTAATTTAGTGAGATTCCTAGTGGACGGATCAGCTCTCAAGAACAGGGCAATCAAAGCAGGCCTCAAAGGATTGTCTGTGGGAAAGGTGAATGAAGACTAGGGCTGATAGACTCCAGAAAAAAATAAGTTTTCTGGGAGAGAGTCCAGATCCTAGAGACAGAAGGATATGACTACTTTAAAACCTTTGGCGCTAGGCCTGCAATAGCTGTGGGGTTAAGGGACATTTCTTAGACTTGTCTGAGCAGTCTTTGGGTCTCTTTTCTTTAGACTTCTCTTTTAATCTGTCTCTTTCCTTTTTTCTCTCATTCACTTTTGACCTTTTCCTTTCCTTGTCTCTCTTTCTTTCAGAGGAAGGGGAAGTAAGGCATTTTGGACCCTGTCTGAGGGGGAAGTAGTCTTTTTAAAATGAGTTTCTCCTTTCTCACTTGGAGGATTCTAGTGCCAAATGCAACACAAATCGAGCAAAAATCCTGCAAGTGGAAAAGTCCCAAACAGTAAATACTCTGTGAGTGTGGATCTTGAGATGGGATTTTATACCCACTGGAGGAGCACTTCTTGATGGCTGTGAATGTTTCTGGCATTAAAAGTTGAAAAATATACTACGGAAGTTCAAACAACAAGATATCTACAACCATCCCAAGTAGTTTAACCTAATCTAAGAAATCCTAAGTACCTAATATCAGTCCTAAGAACACATACAGCAAAAAGCTTAAAAAACACTCTAGTCTAATATTATACTAACACAAAATGCCTAGCATTACTAAAACCTAATCACTAAAGAAAATATTTGAAAAAGGGAGGAAAACAGCTTCACTTATCATGAAAAGTAATGGAGCTCTCGGTACACATGTCTGGTTAGGCACGTGGCACACAAGATCTGAGGTAATTCAGGCAGGACAGGGGAACTGTGGGTAGAGAAGGAGTCAGAGCTATTAGATACAAAGCTTTAGTATAAGGTGCCGAGGTCTGATCTGGCCAGATCCGACAACCTACATGTTAAATCAGATGAAAGAAAGACAACATCGGATCTTACTATTTACTATAGACCAGTCCACAGAAATTAGTATACAAATCAGACTATGCTCTTTCTGACTTTCTGTCATTTGTAATAACCTGTTCAATCACAACCTCATCTCAGGCTTTCTTCCTACCGAATGGCGCACTGCTACAGTCATCCCTCTCCACAAAGGAGAAGTGACTACAGACCCTGGGAACTATCGCCCCATTAGCCTGACGAGTCTGATATGCAAAGCTATGGAACGCATTATTATTGACCTAATAAACAAGGATATAGGGAATCTCCAAACTCTGTAATCCACACAGTTTGGTTTTGTGAAGGGTAGATCATGCCTGTTCAATTTGGTCAACTTCTTTGAGTCAGTCACCAGAGCTGTGGATGAAGACAAGGTGGTTCATACAGCCTACCTTGAACTGGCCAAGGCCTTTGATACCATTCCCCACTCAGGAATCATAGAAAAACTCACTAAGCTAAGCATCAACCCCTGTATCACTAGGTGGGTTGCAAACTGACTCACAGGTAGGACCCACAGTGTGAAAGCAGCTGACTCCAAGTCAGACTGCACACCAGTCACGAGTGGAGTCCCACATGGTTCAGTCCTGGGTCCTCTCCTGTTTGGTATCTACTTCTCTGAAGTCCAGGACAACATGAAGGGACACTGGCTGACAAAGTTCGCAGATGATTGCAAGTTGGGAGCTATTATTAACTCCCCAAGTGATGTTGACATCCTACAGAAAGGCCTCGCTGAGACCAACAACTGGTGTCAGAACCATGGCCTTAAGCTCAATGCCAAATAATGTGCCATCATCCCCTTTGGGAAAAACCCAGTTCCCATGAATTCCTACATCGATGGTAGTCCACTGAACACAGAAGGCATTGTAAGAGATCTGGGAACACAGGTTAACAGCAACCTCTCTTTTGACCACCACATTCCTACTGTGGTCAGAAAGTCCTTCTATGTGGCACATCTCATTACTAAAGGTTTTGCATTCAGGAAGAAAGAAATCATTGTCTCCCTCTACTCTTCCCTTATTAGGCCAATCATTGAGTACAATGCCCCATTTGGCATGTATCTCACTAAACACCTGCAACAACTGGGGAGGCCACAAAAGTACCTCACAAAGAGGATCCTAGGCCTTAAACATTCGTTCTATATGAACAGACTCAAAATACTCCAACTATTCTCTGTCTCATATTGCGTACTTAGAGGCGATCTCTGCTTGACTTATAAAGCCATGTCTGACCCAGCTCTGTTAGAAATGCTACATCTAAAGAAATCCCAATCCCTCCGCACAACACGCTCTAGAGACCTCAACCTCATTACCACAATCAACAGAACATGCTGGAGGGACAGGTTCATAACCCAGAGATTGCCCATGCTATGGAATAGACTTCCCATACATGTCAAGCAAAGCACCTCACTAGCCTTCTTCAAGAGAAATCTTGATGAGTGGATGGGAAATAGAACATTCACCCCAGGGATCACTCCAGTGGCTTTACTCAACAGAGGCACTGGGAACTAAGGTCGGGTGGCACAATGCCAGGGTAATCCTACGGACTAGGCTTGTAAAGGCTCCAGGGCCATTAGCCTAGTTCATACCTATGAACCTAGGAACTTGTAAACCTTCTTTTACTTTGCAATGGTTTAGCACGTCAGCTGTCTAGATTTGTTTCAGATTTGGTCATAGTACTTCTAATTCCCAATGGACACTCTTCAATTATGTTTGCATTCTCATGTGCTGTTATATTTTCCTCACAGGTTAAATAAAAAGAAGTTATGTCTTACCATAATGGTCCATCTGTGTTGTCGAACTTCACTAATCCTTGACTGTGGGCTCGGTTCTGACCCGCGGAACCAACTCGGCTATTTTTCCAGATCACGCCTCCCATAACTCTAGGCTCTGCCCATAATGCTCTTTCACTAAATTACCTCATACTGAGTTTACCTATAATAGTGACAGACAGACAAGAAGTAATAAGCAAGAGACCATATCTGTGTCCCTATTATGAAGCCAGTCTTTGGGAATATTCGGTCTAAGAGTCTTAGGCAGGGGGAAGGGGGGGGTGTCAAGGATTAGTGAAGATCAACAACACAGATGGAACGTTATGGTGAGACATAACTTCTTTATCTGATGTTGTCAGTCTTCACTCAATCACTGACTGTGGGACAGAGCCCCTAGCTACCTGAATCTTGGGTGGTCTCACGAAAGAATATTCCTAAGCACCATTGAACCAAATGATGCACGTCCCCTAGAGACCTGGTTCAGTTTGTAATGAGCAATAAAGGTATAAGGAGATGCCCATGTAGCTGCTGCACAAATGTCATCTAAATAAGCTCTAGCATGAAAAACTGCAGAAGCTGCTACAGCTCTAGTTGAATGAGTTCGCATAGGATGTGTTGGGTGAAGTCCCTTTGAGTGATAAATAAGGTTGATACAATCCTTAAGCAATTTAGCTAAGGTAACCTTAGAAACTGGGTTACCTAAGGAAAGAGAGGAAAAGGCAACAAGCAATTGGTCAGATTTTCTGAAGTCCTTTGTTCTGTGAAGCTAAAAATTTAATTGCCTGTGGACGTCTAATAAGTGCAGACAGTATTCTCCCTTATTAGAGTAATTAGGGAAAAAGCAAAAGCACAAGGAGAAGCAGCAGAAAAATAACCAACGATCAACGGTATCCAAAGACGTTTTATTTTCTCTGATGTCTCGGCGACACAGCCTTCAAGGAGTATGAACAAATAAAAAATACACCTGCCATAAATATACTAAAATCATGACATAATTATACCATTAAACAAGTACACAATAAAACAATTATACACAATTAAATGAAAACTGTCCAATTACATTCTAAGTTTCACCTATGCGGAACCAATGTGTTATACTTTAAAATGTATACTGATTTCTTATATAATAATCTGTTTTTCATTTTGAGTTGCATCATAAAAATCTCTTTTAACATGTTCAAATATAGTAGCTTGTAAACCTTACACTTTACCCTGATGGCAGTATTTAAAATGTCCTGCTATAGGGGTTTCCACTCTCCCATTGCTTATATCACATACATGTTCCAAAAGTCTGACGTTAAACAGTCTTTTACTTTCCCCTATATAAAACTTATGGCAGGAACAACTAAGGGCATAAACAATGCCATGAGTTTCACAATTAAACACCCCTCTAGTCTCAAATCTTAAACCATTAATTACAGGGAAATGGTTAACTATATATTTACAACATTTGCACTTTCCACAATTTTGTGTACCTTTAGTGCAAGGGGCACCTGTAATATTATCCACTGGGGCCACAAATCTGCCATGAACTAAAAAGTCCTTGATACTTTTACCTCTTTTATAAGATATCTGTGGTACCCCACATCCCCATTCTGAAAAATCCTTGATAGATTCCAAATAAGACCAATAAAATTTAACTAAATCTATCAGTTGAGAACTAAAAACACTATACATAGTAACAAAGTGCATTCTTTCTGTATCTTTGGATTTATTATTATTTATACCATTTCCCCAATGTTTAGTATTAGGTAAATTTATCACAATATCAAGATGTTCATATAGCCTATCTACATTATAACTTCTATCAATAAACATTTTAATGTATTATTACTTTCTTCCATAAAATATGTCTCATTATTACACAATCGACCAATTCGTAAGTATTCCCCATAGGGTAAAGTCTGTATGATGTGGGGTGGATGACAACTATGAGCTTTTAAATAATATATCCCCTCCTGAAGCTTCCTGTGAACTGATGTTCTAAGCCCCCCCCCCCCCCCCCCCACCATGAACAATATCCAGCAACACATCCAAAAAAATACTTGGAGTCCATCAAATGTTAAATTGAACCTATTACATTGTAAATTTGAAACAAAAATTTCTACACTTTCACGGCCTCCATGACACAAACAAATGAGGTAATCAATAAACCTGTAATATTTAATGACATGATGAAAAAAACTCTGTAGGATACATATAATCATTTTCAAATAAGCCCATACACTGGTTGGCATACATGGGGGAGAAGGCCGCCCCCATAGCAGTACCTTGTTTTGGTGATATATCTGTCCATTAAACTCAAAATAGTTATTATTTAAGCAAAAATTAACCAATTCTGAAATCTAATGAGCTTTAGGGCTATCCCACAGAAAAAAGCATAAGGCTTCCATGCCAAAATTGTGTTTTATATTAGTGTATAAACTACGAACATCCACTGTTATCCAAAATAAATTATTGTTCCAGTGCACATCTGAAATTTGCTTTAAAAAATCAAACACATCTTTTATATAAGAAGATAGACATACCACTTTTGGAAGTAAAAGAGAGTGCAGAAAATTCCCAAATTGTGTAAGTAATAATTAATAGCTGCAACAATGGGTCGACCTGGAGGGTTAAACATATCTTTATGGATTTTTGGTAGGCAATAAAAATATGTCATACTACAGTCATCCCTATTGAACTTTTTCTCCAGGTCTATTTTAGAAAAATACCCCAACTTATAGCCTTTAAGAATAAGGTCATCATATTCTTTCAATGCTGTATTACATACAGAGAAATCAACTACACAATAAAACTCTTCATTAAGCAAATGCTAATAACACATATCTAAATATTGCACATAATTCATGACTACTAATTTATTTCCCTTATCAGCAGGTTTGAACACAAATTTTCTACATTCACTGAAAGACTTCAATGCATGCCATTCCTTTTTTGTTAATACCTTAAATTCCTTCTCTACAGCAAAATTTAACATAGAGGAAAAATGTTTAAGCCCTTCATGGGTAAAGGGAGGCAAGAATTTACTCTTAATATTAATATGACTAGTGTTCAACAGACAATAAGTATTAACTTAAATTAGGGAAAAGGACTGGCAGATCTAAGGTTTGACTGATATTTGATTCTGACACAACCTTTGGCAAAAAAGATGCGATTTATCCTGAGGGAGACCCTGTCCTTACGAAATATTAAATAGGGATCCTGTAGGATAAGGCTTGAATTTCCGATATTCTTCTGGCTGAAGTGATAGCCACCAAAAATAAAGTTTTCCAGGTCAAAACCTTTAAATCACAAGTTGCCGAAGGTTCAAAAGGGGATGAGAGGAGAGACTTTAGGACCAAGGGCAAATCCCATGGAGCAATGAGCTCTTTAAATGGAGGCCTTAGCATTAAGGTTCCTTTCAAAAAGGCCTTACAAAGTTTATGAGACTTAAGTGAAGAACCATCAAAACCAACATGGAAATTAGATATCGCAGTGAGATGTACTAGAATGGTAGAAGCTGAGGATACAGACTGATAAGGAAAGGTTAGAAATTCTAAAACTTTATCCAGAGGTGCTGCATATGGATCAATATTACTGTCAAGTGTCCGTCCTGCAAATTTTATCAATTTGTTATGGTACAGCTTTCTAGATGAAGGCTTATGGTGGGCCAAAATGATATGTTGGACCAGGGAAGTAAGGAAAGAAAGCCTGGCAATCATGGGAACTGGAGAAGCCATGCAGTGAGCTTGAGATGCTGAAGATTCAGATGAACCATTCCTTCTAGATGAGATAACAGGTCTGGAATTGGGGCCAGAATTCAAGGTTTCCGAAGTATATGAGGCCAAAGGAAGGGAAAACAGACTTGTCAAGGCCAGAATGGAGCAATGAGGATTATTTTGTTCTTCGACCTCTTGGCTTTCTTTAGAAACTGACATATTAGAGGAGTTAGGGGAAAAGCATACAGAAGACTGGGGGGGCCAATCGTGGAGAAGAGCATCTTTGGGTGACTCCCCTGGAGGAGGGATTAGGGCAAAGTAACTGCTGCATTTGTTGTTCAGAGGGGATGCAAATAGATCACAGCAAAGTTGGCCCCAGTGGCGGAATATCTTTTCTGCCACTACAGGATTGAGAGACCACTCATGAGGCATTAGGATAATTCTCCTCAACTTGTCCACAATCATGCTGGAGCTCCCTGGAATGTGTGTTGCTGTTAGAAAGCAGTTGGAAGAAATCGCCCATTGCCAAACTCTGACGACTTCTTGACAAAGCGGGTAAGACTTGGTTCCCCCTTGTTTGTTGATGTACCAGACTACTGACATGTTGTCTGTTTGTATTGCCACTGTTCCAAAAACACTCGGAATCCTAGCACTCTGAGTTGAGCTGCTACCACTGCCATGCATTTGGTTAACACCCGGGGGCTGTGGCGAGGCCAAAAGGCAGTGCCCTGAACTGATAGTGATGGTCTCCCAGCTGGAAGCGCAGGAATCTTCTGGAGAGCTTGTTCATTTTTATGTGGTAATACTTATCCTGAAGATCTATTGAGCACATCCAGTTGTCTTTTTCCAAAATGGAAGCACTGACTGTACCGAGACCATATGGAATTTGGTCTGAACTGATTTGTTCAACTGTCTGGCTCCAAAATGGGTCTTCAGTCCCCTGTTTTTCTGGGCACTAAAAAGAACCTTGAGTAGATTTCGGATCATCTTTGGTCTGGTGGGACGGTTTGGATGACTATTTTGTCGAGCAGTTTTTGGATTTCTAAGACTGCTGCTTCCCTGTGACTGGGTGGAACATCTGGGAATCCTTTTTGTGCTTTTGGTTTTGCTGAAAGGAGAATGATGTATGCTCTGGAAATGATACAAGGGTTTGGGAGGGCGGCCTAATGGTTAAGGTGTTTGCCTTACAAATACAAGGTGCAGGGTTTGAGTCTCACAAGCAATAATTGGCTAGGCTTAAAATGGCCCACAAGGGCAATTAGCCTAGTACTAATCTATGAATCTATGAAAATCCCCTGCACCCATTTGTCTGATGTCATTTGTAGCCAGGCAGATTGGTGCAGGGGTAATCGTCCCCCGACTGCCTCCAGAGGAAGGCAATCGGGCCTCCATTCAGGAGTGCTGGTATGAGTTACCTGAGAAGGAATCTCTGGACCTCTGGTTCTACAGGCCACTTCTGCCTTTTGAACAGCATCTTCCATTATTATTTCCCCTCTACCCCGGGGGAAGTCCTTGCCACGTGAGCCCTGGAAAAGCCCTTGGGTCTTTTTGAACCATAGCCTCCCACTTCTCTGGTTCCTTGAGTAGAGCTGAAGAGGAGTGGAGAAGCATACGCCCATGGCAGAAAGAATCTTCCCATCTTTCTCGCATCTGGCTCGTGTGTCTTTAACCTGGGTCCAAATAGGGATGATAAAAGAAGATTTAAATGGCTCCGCAAAGTCACACAAGCGCATCTAGGCATGTCTCCTGATGACTACACCTGAACCTGCTGCTCTTGTTCTCCCTTCAGCTGCACAAGAATTAGCCTCATAGATGAATTAGAAATTGATTCAAAGGTGGCAAGCTGAGAGGTAACCTCATCTCGAAACCCTTCAACTACTGCTCCTGTGAGAGTGTCTGAAAGCACTTTAATCAGATCTCTCTGCAATCTAGTGAAGTGTGCCATATAATTCAAGGACCTGAGAGTGAAGGTTGATGAAGTGTATACATGCTTCCACACCTTATCCATAGTCCTAGACTCCTTGTTAGGAGGATGGATAGTAGGACTTTCTTGTGCAAGTTCCTTTTTGGTGGCTGCTGATATCACCATAGCGTCTGCAGGAATACCCTTGGCCCAGTGTTGTTCATCCTTGGGGGCAGACAGAATCCAGTCAGGTCTCTTAAAGGCAGGGCTCGATGGAGTCAGGAATATTCCATGCCCGCTGAGCTATACGTTTAATAAACTCGTCAGCAGGTGGAGAGATCAGAGAGGTAAATGGCTGAGCACAAATAGCCTCCAGGTATACTGATTCTTCTGTAGAAAGTTGGAGGGAAGTCCAGCCACCCCTTTGCTTTAGAATTTCTAGGATGTCCCTGAAGGAAACATCATCAGGGGGTGGCCTAGGGGAACCTTCCCCTTCATCAAAATCAGTATTCTCTGTGAAAGACTCTTCCGGGGAGTTCAAGTATTTACTCTTGCATTTTTTTTTCTTCGAAGGTACCTCTTGAGTGGAATATTGCAGAGAGATATCTGAAGAAGAAATCACCATGGAGGATCATTCCCGAGGCTTCTGTGCCCTCTGTCCTATGGATGAGCCTGGAGGAACCTCCAGTTGAGGGGATGTACAAGATACTTTGCTTGACAGGGATGGCATAGACTGTGAGTCCACAATGGACAAGGCTTTCTCCATGGCCCAAAAGGCAGCCCCCCCCCCCCATTGAGGAATAGGAGCCTGGAACCAAAATAGACTCCTTTGGAACCATGATCCCACCCCGCACCATGGAAGCCACCTCCAAGGGAAAAGCCAAGGTCGAGCTTACAAATGCTGAGGCACAGAGAGGCATGGAGGTCTTTGAAAGTATCTTAATCGAAACCTGCCTCTCAGAACTAGCAACAAAGCCCTGACCCCAGGAGGTCTCCGGTTCGACAAATCTTAGGAGCTCAATGCAATTATCGGTGTCAGAAAAGGAGCTCTATCTGGACCTGAGGCAGTCAGAGCCGGGAAAGTCGTAACCAGGGGCTCCAAAATCTCGGCTGAAGTCATAGGAGGAATATGAATGGGTGCCATGGAAGGACTGGCTCCAGATCTGAGTTGGCCTGGAATCAAGGACTGAGGAAATCCCCTTGCCATCAGGAACTGGTTGACCAGTCTCATAATATCCAACTCGGAAAGGCTCTTAGTAGACTGAATCAAGGATGCTGATGGGGACCTAGGTGGTCTTGGCTCCAAAAAAGGACTTGGTGGATGGTCAGCAAACAGGTCCACTGATGGAGAATAAGAGGTCCTTGGTAATGTAATAAGCTGAGGCTGCTTCGGTACCAAGGGTTCAGTTGGTACCGAAGCTTCAGATGTCTACACCGAAGTCTGGGTCGAGATCAAGGCATCTATACCTATCGGTGTCGAAGATGCAGTCAGCACCAAAGGAGGTCTAGTCAATTTTGCAGGCAGTTCCAAAGAACTTGTCAGAACTCAATGTGATCATTTTTAGCTTTGGATGAAGAAGAAAAAGAAGAAGAAGAAGAAGAAGAGGAAGAGCTGGTTTCAGTCTTGGGACCAGATATTGCCTCTTCAAAATCACCCTTCAATAGTCCCTTTAAAATAAGTTTGTTTTTCCGCTCTGTCAAGGTTCTGGCCATGACAAATAGCACAATCCACCTGGAGATGGACAACACCCAGAATGTAAACACAAAGGGTGTGTTCATCCATGTTTTGCATTTTTCTATTACATTTCTGGCACCTCTTAAATACAGAGGTGCCCTTAGTAGACTTATCGGCCACAGTCAAAAAATAGATGCCTAAGCCATGCTACTACACACACACACACACACACACACACACACACACACACACACACACACACACACACACAGAGGAAAGACAAACAGAGAGAAAAAGTCTCCCTTTTTTTTTTGAGAGAGAACAGAAAGAGAAAAAATTATCAGCGATGGTAATAGAGATTACCCTATGGTAAACGAAAAAGGGAAAAGAAGTACCAACAACGGTATGTTAGATTACCAAATGGTAGAAAGCGAGGTAAGGGAAAGAAAACAGTCACACACTAAATATGAGAGAGGAGCGGGTAAAAATATAGAAAAATTATACAATTATGAAAGAAGGAGATAAGGAGAAAAAAAGTAAGAATTTCAAAATAATATACTGCAAGGCTCAAGAGATTGGTTGAATGCGTCTGACACCACAAAGCGGCAAACAAGATCTGAGGTAATTTAGTTAAGGAGCATTATGGGTAGAGACTAGCTCAAGAGATTTGGGAGGCGTGAGCTAGAAAAACGGCCAAGTCGGTTCTGAGGCTCGGAACTGAGCCTACAGTCAAGGTATGAGTAAAGACTGATAACATCAGATCTATCCTTACCAGTACAAGTTTATTTCTGGTTAAAACACAGCACAGATATCCTTCTACCTCTACTATATGAAAAACTACTTTTATTTATTTTTTTAATGTTTTACTCCAGTCTCTTCTTCAAAAGCAGCCTTTAGTTTATGGCACTAAATTTTATGAACAGTGAACTTTTCACTTCTTTCAGTTCTTGCTTTAACCCAAGCAATTTGTTTATATCTGTTAATGTCACTGAATATCCTATGTCTACCACCATATTTACTTCTCTGTTTCACATGCTATCTGTTATTTTTTGCTTTTGTGCATTTTCACTTTTAGGTACACTGTAAAAACATGTGTTGCCTTATTTCTCACTGTATTCATTCTCTACATCTCTATCACTGCTTTCTATCATATTTTGTACATATATATTGCTATTCTGTATTTACGGCTTTTTGTATGTTTAAAACAAATTTCTCTGTATTGTTTTGATATCATGTATATTTATGTTTCTGGATATTATGGCAAAAAAGAGTTATGTACTTACCATAAACTGGCATCTGTGTTATCCTACATCATCATTCATTACCATAGGGTCTAGGTATACTACAGCCGGATCCAAGGCTCTAGCTGCTCCCTCTCCCACGATGCCCTGCTGTCCTAAAATCCCCAGATCAAGTTTGCTATAGTGTTCCTCAAGGCTACTCCTGCAAGACTGGAATTCAAACACTCCAACTTTCTCCATGATCTACAAGGTAGAGGGATGGTGGGAGGGAAAAATGTGATGAATGATGACTTAGGATAACAGAGATGCCAATTTATGGTAAGTACAGCACTCTTTATTTGATGCCATCCAAGTTATCATTTATCACTATGGTCAGAGTCCCCAGCTGCCATTTACCCTTGGAGGTCTCAAGGAAGGAAATGTTGGAGCACTGTGGAGCCAAAGGAAGCCCTGCTCCTAGAAATCAAATCTATCTTGTAGTGATAAATAAATGTGTGAGGATTAGACCAAGTGACAGCAGCACAAATGTCATCAATAGAAAGCCTGGCCAAAAAGGTTAAAGAAGTTGCTATGGGCATTGTAGAATGAGCCTTGACTCTTCCTGGAACCTCGAGGTGACTATGATTATAGATGGTGGAGATGCAGCTAGAGATCCATTTAGAAATAGTGACCTTAGAAACTGGAAGACTGTATCTATTAGGGGAAAAGGCCACAAAAAGCTGTTCTGACTTACGAAAACCTTTGGTCCTATGCAGGTTAAACCATAACTGTCGGTGTACATCCAAGGTATGTACAATGTACTCCCCTTTGTTAGAATAGTTGGGAAAGAACACTGGAAGCTGAATAGATTGGTCCAGAGTAGATTTGGAAGCAATCTTGGGTGAGAAGGAGGGGTCCGTCCTAAGAAAGACTCTGTCCTTGTGGAAAATCAAGAAAGGAGGAGTAATGGTAAAAGCTTGCAGTACTGAGACCCTCCTAACTGAGGTAATAGCAACCAGGAAGGCTGTCTTCCAAGACAGGAACTTGAGATCCCAGGAACTAGCAGGCTCAAAAGGACAAAACGCAAAGGTGCAGTAAGTCACAAAACCAAGAAGTAAGATAATTCCACAGAAAAAGACCACCAACCAACGAATTATCCTGAAAACTGTCTTTAATAGATGTGACAACAATAAAAACGAACAGCAATCCAATTCAAAACGAGCGCTTTCGCCTGGTTCATACCAGGCTTTATCAAGATGCATATTGGAAGAACCCAATCCTTTATATAATCATTTGCTGGTCACCTGACCTATGACATAGTCTGTGTATTCTCACTCTGCCATGCTCCCTCTTGGTAATGATTGCAGGGCTGCACCCTGCAGGCACCTGTTTTTTTTTTTTCAAGTGTTGATGGTTATATCCTGCTTGTTTTTTTTTTTTTTCTTTTCTTTTCACTGTCTCTCTCTCTACACCCTACATCCTTGAGAGAGAGAGAGAGAGACAGTGAAAAGAAAAAAAAAAAAACAAAAAAAAAACAAGCAGGATATAACCATCAACACTTGGGAAAAAAAAAAAAAAAAACAGGTGCCTGCAGGGTGCAGCCCTGCAATCATTACCAAGAGGGAGCATGGCAGAGTGAGAATACACAGACTATGTCATGGGTCAGGTGACCAGCAAATGATTATATAAAGGATTGGGTTCTTCCAATATGCATCTTGATAAAGCCTGGTATTAACCAGGCGAAACCGCTCGTTTTGAATTGGATTGCTGTTAGTTTTTATTGTTGTCATGTCTATTAAAGACAGTTTTCAGGATAATTTCTTGGTTGGTGGTCTTTTTCTGTGGAATTATCTTACTTCTAGGCTCAAAAGGACTCCTAGTCAGAGATTGCAAAACCAGCATAAGTTCCCAAGGAGGTGAAGGATCCTTAATCGTCCGAAGCAGGAACACCCCTTTCATACATGCTTTTCAAAGCCTGGATAAAAAAGTAGACTCAGTGTTCTTGTGAATGTTGGAAATCGCCGCCAACTGAAGCTTGATGGTAGAAAAATTTGCTCCTACTTGGAAAAGGGAGGACAAGAACAAAAGTATGTCTGAAACTGAAGCAGAAAAGGGATCTAGATTCCTGCTCTTGGCCCACATAGAGAACCTTTTCCACTTACTATTATAAACCTTTCTAGTGGAAGGCTTTTGGGAGGCTAGAAAGATATGTTTAATGGGAGACGCTAGCCTGGACTGTTTTATAATCACTGAAACTGGAGAAACCATGAGGTTAGATGAAGGGTCTGAAGGTTCAGGAGAGGAATCCCTGAAGGATGGGAAATCAGATCCTGACAAGTATCCAGCACCCATGGTAGATACTTCAGATGAGACTTGATGAAGGGGAACCACAGTTGATGAGGTCAGAAAGCAGCAATGAGGATAAGTGATGTCCTCAGGCATTGTGCTTTCTGCAGAACCTTGGGAATCAAAGGAACCGGAGGGTAGGCATATCGGAGACCTGGAGGCCAATCATGGACTACAGCATCCCTCGGTGACTCCCCCAGAGGATGGATCAGGACAAAGTACCTGCTGCATTTGTCTTTGGCTGGGAAGGCAAAAAGGTCGCAGCACGGTTGACCCCAACGGTGGAAAATCTGCTCCACCACTAAAGGATTGTGGGACCACTTGTGATGACACAAGATGGAATTGCTGAGCCTGTCGGCCAACACACTGGAATCCCTGGGTATGTGCACTGCAAGAAGGAAGCGTCCTGAGGACACCACCCATTCCCACACTCTCATGGCTTTTCTGCACAATGGGTAAGATCGTGCACACCCTGTTTGTTAGTTTGAACTGCAATCATCTCTCAAGGAAGGCAGTCCTGAAAGGCTTGCAGCGATGGAAGAACTGCTCTCATCTCTAGGACATTTATATACAACTTGGTCTCTACTGGGGACCATGTACCTTGGACAGTCTTCCCCTGAAAATGATCCCCCCCCCACTCCAGCAGGCAGGCATCCATGGTCACCATAGCTGTGGGAGGAGGGAGAGAAAAGAGCCTGCCTAAAGCGAGATCCTGAGACTGAAGTCACGACCGGAGGTGACATCTGCACACAGGCGTCAGTTTTATGGTCATTGACAGGGGATGAAACAGAGCCAACCATTGAACTGCTAAGGTCCACTGTAACACTCACATGTGGTACCTGGCCAGAGGAACAGGATGAATGGCCAAGGCCAAGGATCTAAGGGCTCAAAGAACTAAGTGAATGGGGGGGGGGCATGACAGGTCTAAGATCTGCATGACCTGTTTTCAGATCAACTGAATTCTGCACAGAGGTAAGATTGCAATCTCTGAAATAGAGTCTTACTGAACTCCTTTGAATTCCAACTGTTGTGTGGGGCTCAGATTGGATTTCACAAGATTGATGGTGATTCCCAACTGACAGAAGAGGGGAAGAATGTAATGAATCGCTTGTATCAGTCGATGCCTCGAAGGTGCTGTGAGGATCCACTCATCAAGGTATGGAAAGACCTGAAACCCCAGAAGTCGCAGGTGAGCCGCTACCACTGCCAAACATTTGGTAAACACCCGGGAGGCTGTGGTGAGACCAAAGGGTGGGGCTCTGAACTGGTAATGATTGACCCCTAGCCAGAAGCGAAGATGTCTCCTGGAAAGCCTGTCTATCTTGATGTGACAGTAGGCATTCTGGAGATATACAGAGCACATCCAATCATCCTTGTGTAAGAGGGGCAGAATGGACTCAGCAGTGACCATCCAGAACTTTGACTTCTTGACTGAAAGGCTGAGCTCGCTGAGATCCAAAACAGGACGTAGGTCCCCCAGCAGGGCATCATGGAAGAGGGAGGGGCTAGAGCCTTGGATCCATCTGTAGTATGTTGCCAGCTCAGATCCGATACCGAATCCTAGACCCTATGGTGATGAATGATGACTTGGATAACATCAGATATTATGTTTCCTTACACTTCACACACATTTTTCAGAAGACTGGGCATTGCACCTTAAATGAATACTATCTCTTTTCTGTGGTATTTGTACATGCTTCTTTTGATTCTGTCTCTTTCAGGTTACTGTGTTTTCCAACATTAACTTTGGGTCTGTTTGATTAACAGATCTTCCTTTACAAACTGTTAAACTCATTTGCCTGTTTCTAAAATGTCTGTGAATTTGGCAAAATCTCCTTTACAAACTGTTAAACTCCTTTGCCTGAATTTCTAAAATGTCTTTGAATTTGGCAAAATTTAGGCGTATGCCTGAGCGACCTCTCTCAGACTATGCTTTCCTCCTTATCCTGCCATTATTATATGATGTGTTGTTTGCATCTTTATTTCTCTTTTCAAGTCAGTCCATTCGCAATGTCTAGGTAGCAACCTTGACATAGCTCATAATTAGGTTCATATGTTAGTACTAGGCTAGCTGCCCTTGTGGGACACTAGGGCTAGCTATTTTCCCTTTTTGTACTTGAATTTACCTATCTCATTTGGTTAGAGATTCAGCTTACTCATTACAAGGGAGATAATTGTATATTAACACTAATGAGAATAACTGGGATAATATCACAGACATTTTGAGGGGGCCCATGTATGGGATAAAGCATTTAGGAGCTATTCAAGTGGAATCTTCTTTTTGCACTTCTGAACTTAAATTTTCCATATTCTGCATTGTCTTATGTTTGAAGTGACTAACTTATCTAACGCATCTTGGAAACTGTCACCTCATTCTGCTACAGCTTCATACATTTAAGCACCTGCTTTCCTGCCATGTGAAAGAAGGCAGTTCATTAATCATCTCCTATTATTTATAATATTGTTGCATAGTTCTGAAATCCTGAATAACCATTTCTTTCTACTTAAGCTTACATTTTCTGTGTCTCACAGCTATTATAATATTGTCAACATACGAATTTCTAAAGACAGCTTTCTCTTTTCTGAAAGCTTAAACATTAATCTAGTTTGTCCTCTTACTTTACTACACGTCTTTCTTCTTATATACTGTCTTTCAAAAAAATCCTTAAATGTCAATATAACCACATTTTTCTCTTGACTGCAGTTTTCTGTTCTAGTTCTTCTTTTTCACTGGGAAAACAACCATATAAAATGACAAAATGAAACTTCTCCACTGGTTTACACTTCTTTCTAAGGAATACAATGAAATAGCTGACCTCACTGTTAGTTTCTATAACTTCCATTTGTATGGGGACCTTGCAGTGGCACAAGTCACTGCAGTTCACTATTTTTAATTTATTTTAGCAAGGTAGATCCATGAGCACAGACAGTCACTAACTGCATGCATTTGCATATCAGTAAGATGGCTGTGATTTCTGCAGTGTGTGTGTGTGTGTGTGTGTGTGTGTGTGTGTGTGTGTGTGTATGTGTATACACATACATACACACACACACAAACACACACATATGCTTATAGAAACAAATACTACAGGTCAGGGCAGATTCAGAGACCACATCACTGGATGAGCAAACACTGGCTCTCCAACATGTATTTTTAATAGCCATTCAGCTAATATATCTTTTTAAATCTTTTCTTTCAGACAGGAGTTTGGATTTTCATAGAGAACAGAACCACCTATGGGTCACAATCATAAAAGTGATCATAAAATCTTGATGATTGGATGGGAGAAAGGAAATTCACCCCGGGGATCACTTCTGTGGCTCTGCTTGACAGGGGCACAGGAAAATAATTTTCTTGGGTGGCAAAAGCCAGGGTACCGTTTGGCTAGGCTTATATAGGCCCTAGGGCCAATAGCCTAGTACCTACCTATGAAACGGTAATAAACTATTCTAACAGTGCCTAAGCAGTGGGCTTTCTGTATATTTGTGTGAGTATGTTTGTAATTTGCACTTATGGGTGAGTGAGGGACAGCAACACAACTTCTTTCATGCAGCATAATGTGAACCTCCACTTGCTGTACTTTACTCCAGATTTGTCCTTGACAAATGGCCATCTTGCACTCGCACTCTTAATTATTCACAAGCTACCAATGTACTTCTGTGGTGAGAACAGAGTCTCAGTATCACATGGAGTCTTTCCTGGTTCTGCTTTGGCAAGTGAATACTTGTCCATTGGATCTCACTTTAGGACAGTCCTTCTCATGAGTTAAGTCAGGCTGATGACTCTCTAAGCTACATCTGTTGCTCTAAACATACTGTCAAGGTTGAATGTTTTGGAAAAAGTGATGAGCCAGCCATGAGGCACCAGGGATATTACTGTGTTACACTACACTACATCAGCCTTCTAACAATGTTGAGTTCAAGTGCATTTGTTTGAACCATTTTATTAACGGTTTCTGGCAAAAAGACTTGTATGGTCACTTCCTGACATTTTTGGCACATGAATTTGTCAGTTGTCTTTTATTCTAGTGGCAGAATGGGTTCTTGATATAGGAATAGCTGGGGCAGCTGGGACACACTGGTATATTATTCACTTAGATTTTGGTAGCTATCATAAAGTACACTAAACTCTCAGTTAACCAGTGCCCATGCGGATTGATAGATGCCGGATAAGTTTAGCTTCTGGTTGCTTGAGAGAAATAGACATGACAAATACTGTACACTATACTATACCATACCATACTATAAACACTGTATTGATTTGATTTTAATATTGAAATACAGTAATTAAAAGCCTGGCTGGAATAATAATATTTTAAACTTATTTTTCTGCTAGAAAGGGTGGCATGCAGAATGGTTTTCAGTGGCATGCTGAGTGGATTGGAAATGAATGAACTGAATAGACAGAGAGAGAGTGAATGCATGTATGAAAGCAGAGGCAACTGTGTGTGAGAGATTGGAGAGGTGTATGAAAGCTGAAGAGAGTGAGTGTGAGAGATCTGAGAGAGAGAGAGTGAGTGAATGGATGTATGAAAGCAAAAGCCAAAGTGTGTGAGAGATCAGAGGGATGTATGAAAGCTGAAGAGAGTGTGTGTGAGAGATGGGAGACAGAGTGAGTGAATGAATGTATGAATGCCGAAGAGACTGTGTGTGTGTGAAAGAGAGATCGGAGACAGAATGTGCAATCTGATGCAAACTGACTGAGTGAGTATAGAGAGAGTGTCGACATTTTAGCAATTTGACTTGTTTGGTTTAACTTGTTCTCAGGTTGGGGTGAGGGAATTTATTTATATCTTCCTTTTTAAAATTTTAAAACTCTAAAATCTTAAGATATGTTTCTGCAGAGGGAAACAGAAAGTGCAACACATAAAAAAACTGAATTGTTCAAACAGTACTTTATTTCTTCTATTTTTTTGTGGTTGCTTGAGAGTTCTGGTTGCTCGAGTTCTGGTTAACTGAGAGTTTATTGTTTTGTCACTGTGGATCCTTACTTTTCTCCCCCTCCTGCTTTCCCTTATACTTGATAATTCATGTATAACTGAAGTTATTTGACTGTGGTTATTTGTAAGATACTATTTAAGTCAAACTCCATCTTACTGAAGTGTGGCCTAGCAAGTCTAGTTCGTTCTTGAAATTTTGGCTTCATCAGCCATATACAACATACCTTTGGTGTCCCAAAGCTTCTTTTAACTTCATCAGTATGCCACACAGATTTATGTACTCCCAACAATTTGGAATAAAAGTTATTTTTCAGTGGATTGTAGTTTTCTCCCATTTCACTATTTTGGCACTCTGCCTATTTCTGCCTTTCAACCCATGCAATTTCTTTGCAGTAAACAGATACACGGTTGTACCTATTTACAGACAACCATTTGCTAGATACATTATTATTTACTGTTATAGATGCCTAGACATTTATCCCCAAGTGGTTGTTTTTAACCACTCTATTGCTTTAATAACATTTAAGTTAAATATAACATCACAGCTGGTCGACTTGATGTGTACTGTTTGGATGTTCATTAACATTTTCTAAATAAGTGCATTTTTGTGCATTCTTTCCAGAGGAGGTTTGTATGAGATGGGGAAGTCTTTGTCACCTCAACCATCTAGTATCCGTATGATTCCTTTATTTGTTTTTCACAATTTTAGTATTTTGGAAATCACTGGCAGATAACAAGCAACAGCTTGTGGCAGGAGTTCCCAAGAAATGTGATCTAAATGTGAAGGACATAACAGGTACAGAGGAAGGGAAATGGGACAAAATCAAGGAGGTAAAAAAAGCAAAGAAGTTAGGTATCAAAATATGAAAACAAGCAAACCTATAAAAATGGTAAGGCTATCAAAACCAAAGTGCTACACCTAATCAAGAATATGCCATGAAAGATTAATTCAAATGAATTCAGTTAGGGTGAGGAAAGTGCAAAGAGTTTATGTGTATATTTCAAAGCGGATGACACTGATGATAAGCTTGAACCAGTTGAACGTAGGGTTGAATATGCAGTTTGGGGAAATATGGAGATATAAGTGTATATGTAGTTTATAACAGAGCAGAAGCGGGGGGGGGGGTCCCAATGTATCTAGAAGAAAGGAGGAAGGTACTGGACAGAAAAAGATCATATGATATTGAAAACACATTATTTTAAGAAAAAAAAACGGGAGTCTGGAGGATAGAGTTTAGGGAATGAGACACTAATAAGTGAAGAAAGACAGGCAAGTACTCCAAGGTAACTCATAGCAGGTATCCAGTTTAATGGTAACTTAGAAGCTGATGTGAAGAGGTGTAAGATACGGTTACAGGAGTAAGAACAGCATCAACATAAATATAGATTTGAAAGAGAAATTATGTTATAAGAAACAATTAATGGGTATGTGTTAAAGAGATGAGTACAGGAGGACAATGGTGAGGGTAAGGGGCAGGAGGTATATAATATCTCAACTGGTAGGAGAAGGTAATTACAATGCAAGTTCTATAATCTATGGCCACATATGAAACTAAGGACAAAAATTAAATTAACTGGTCATGACGGAAACTGAAGCACAGTAAGAAGGTACAAGGAGGAGGCAGAAGTGCTGAAATTATAGGTAGAATGTAAGAGGTTAAAGTTGCAAAGATCAGCATGGACTCAACAAATAAGGTTCCTCTACAAGTGATATATTACCCTGAGAAGTCTGGTAAGAAATAAAAACATATTACACTTTTGTAGGTTTGAGGAGAAGAGTGTAGGAATGTGATATATGACATGGGGCTACTTACTGGAAGAGCAAGATCAGATCCTCCTAGTCCCGTCACTTTGAAAGATAAACTGTGACTACAACAAAAACAGCAAATTCTGAAACTGGCTGTTAACATAAAGTGTTTTTTTTGTTTTGTTTTTTTTGTAGGGAAGTTTCACCCCTGCTGAATCCCTAATATGTCAGACTGTACCAAAAGCCCTGCTACTTATATATGTTAATTCAGAGAGTGCTGTATCTTGGATTGGGGGAATACTACAAAGTACTGCAATATCAGATTAAGTATCTATTCAGACAAACTTACAGTTTTTACTTGTTTAAATATTTAACTTTATTTTGTAAACCAGGAAAGCCCACTCAACACAAGAGTCCCCTTTCAGGGTCAACCTAGGGGCCCTGTCTGGCTAACAGACTTGCTCAGAGTCACACAGTAGGCAAGTGGAGACATAAGGAGTCAAAACTTGGACTATAGGAAGCAAGTCATCAATAGCTCACACCCTCAGTCATCTGAGCTAGCTGTTAGCTTTACTTTCATTTCACTTTCACTTAAGTTTCATTTCTGCTATTCCAGGGATCACAACTGCAGTCCTCAAAATTGCAAAAGGTACCCACGCTGAGGTATTCTGAGAGAAGCAAGAACCGTTATTGGAAACTTGGTAAGAGATACATCCCAGAACAGTGGAAAAAAGTGTAGTTTCTATTATATAAGGACAGAAGTAGGGGATATGGGACAATAAAGGACTGGTGGTCTTTTAGCACTTGTGACATCAGTAAAGAATTACATGTAACTAAAAGGAATTTAGGTAAAAGAAGATTTGGTATGACTGGACAACTTAAGAACATCACGGAAAGTAAGAAAGGAAGAAAAATGTTAGAGGAAGAATATAAAAAGAATGGGAGAAGGTAATGGAGTGTTACTAACGTAGGGAGAAATGGAAACAAGAAACTGTCATATTAACTTTAACTGTGTATAGAGCAGGTTACTTAACAAAATTAACTGAGGAGTGTAAGGGGTAATGTGCTTGGCAGACAGAGCTTTGTTCTCACAAGAATCATATGAAAGACTATTGGCCATTTCTGTGAAAACTGCTCCATCAACAACAATTCAATGATTCTAGAAAAATAATTCCAGCAGAAAGACAGCAGAATATCCTCCAAAAGAAAATTTAGATTATTTTCTTGTCAAACTGACCATTTAATTAGATGTGTGAGCTCTAAGCACAACTACTAGCCCAACAGCCTCTTTTAAGTAGACTTGAGGTGGTGTTCACACCCACTTGAACTAACAACAACTCAGTCAGATAGAGTCTCAGCTTAATGTCTCATCCAAAGGACTGCACATTCCTACACTTTTTAAAACACTTGTAATGAAATTCGTACACAGCCACATATTGGGGGTCATTTAGGAATGAACAGGAAAAAGGCTTGAGTTTTGGCTAAATTTTACTGACTTGATATTATGAAGGATATAGAAAATGTTTGTGCAACCTGCTCAGACTACCAAAGGACAGCATCGATCCCAGGATATAGGAATCCTTTGATTACTTTGCCCACACTGTACAGATCTCTTTTGAACACACAGCAATGGACTTTGTGGATCCACCTGTAAAACTGAAAAATGACCATCACTATATCCTGGACATTAATGATTATGCAATAAATCTTCCAGATCATTACAAATTCCATAGCAAAAAAAAAACAGTTATGCTGTTTTTGAGAGTAAGAATTTCATGAGAAATTATTACTGATTTGGGCACCCTATTCATGCCCACACTGATGTGTGAACTTTGCTGGCACTTAAAAGTGAAACACCTAATGGTATCACTCTCAAACAAATGGGTTAGCTGAACACTAACATAACTTTGAACTCTATGGGAAAAATTGTGACCAATTACTGCCATATCCTCCCTTTGCTATAAGCCTCAAATGAATACACACATTCTGAACCGCTATTAAAGTAGATATCCCTGAGGTTTGCTAGATAGGAGGAAGAAAATACCCCTTTAAAAGATAGGAGGAAGAAAATACCCCTTTAAAAGAGTAATCATTTTTTTATCTGGAGGACAGGATAAGAAATGCAATGCCTATAGTTAACAGAACATATGCAGGCAGCACAGCAGACAAAACAAAAAACATACAAAAGAAATGTTCAGCAAACGAGAAGATAAGGTACTTGTATTAATAGTACCCACTGCTAAAAACAAGTTCATTGCAAAGTGACAAGGCCCTTTTGAAATTGTACAGAAAGTAAGCGAATTGAATTAAATGTTCTGAAACCGCAGACAGAATTTTGTTTCAGTGGCAAGTATGTTTGCAGAGGTAGTTAAGATACTCACAGCATGTCCTGCAGTTAAATATAGGTGACACTAATTGGTTCTCAGAAACAAAATGTGAAAGAATTTGTGTTCAAGAATAAAGTCACATTCTAAGAGTTGTTCGTAAAGACTGTTCACCACAGCAAAGTACACTTTAAACCACATCAAACACCAAAGTCCCAATGCTATGTAATTAGAGATTAAGTACGACAAACAGCTATACTTGAGGTTACAGATAAATCCCAGAATGAGTAAAATATTCCCGTTGTACTGGACCCCCCTAAGGTTTTGCATGACAATAGGAAGTGAAACAGCATATCTAAATTTGATTTGCATCCCATGTCCTGAGTGAATGAACTGACTAAAAAAAGGGGCAAGACTAGGTATCTGTCCTTTTTAAACTTAATGAAAAGCTATTAGCAAATCCCAGTAGCCCCAGATGCTAAGGGGAAAATTATATTTTCTACAAAAGGTGAGATCTTTCATTGTACAGAACTGCCTTTGGTTTCCATGGAGCAACTGCAGCATTCAAGAGGCGGAAGGACAAAATCCTTAACCACCCATTACAGATATGCAGAGGTCTACCTGGATGATATTTTAAAGTTCTCTGATGAATAGGAACACCACCTACTCAAAGGTCAGGCCATTTTAAATTCATTGCATCAAGCTGGACTATCATCATTCTCAGGTTCAGGTATGTTAGAAGCATCCTAACTGGGTTATGTAACAGGCTAAAGATAGCGATACCACAGGATGAAAGTTACAGCAACGCATACCTGGTTCAAGCAAACTACAGAAAAAGAAAAACACAAGTGAAGGCCTTTTGTGGGGACTGGCTAGCTTTTATTGGAAATGTATTCCTAATTTTGTCACTATAGATTGCCCCCGACTGATCTAACTAAAGGTAGGAGTCCACAGAAGATGAACAGAACAAATTTAATGGAAAAACCCTTTGGAAAACTAAAAAAAAATTATATGCTCGGAGCCCAAACATATAACTCCTGGTTTCTTGAAATAATTCTTAGTATACACTATAAGGCAGGTTTAGACACAGTCCTACTGCAGGCAGTAAAACAGATTAAGCACTCCATCTGCTGTATTAACAGAAGGCTAAGTAATTCCGAGAAACATCAAGTGACTGTTAAAAGAGACAGTGCTTGGCCTTTGAATGATCCCTCACCACCTGTAAATGATACTTGTGCAGGGTGTTTGAGTTTGTAACAGATCAGACTCCACTTCAATGGCTGTACCAACAAAAAGATACCAACCCAGTTTTCTTGGTAGGCACCAACCGTGCAGTCTTTCAGTTTTAAAAACATGCTTTGGACTGACTGCAAACACCTGAATACAGATGGGCTGTCCTAAACATATATCTTATATACTGAAGCACAAACTGATGGTTCAGCACTGAGAATGGGAGCAATCATATACCTTAATGGTGGTCAGTCCCAATAAACATGCTAGCTCAAAAGATAGGCAGGCAAGTAAAAGTTAACCACAAACCTCAAACAGACCCTTTTAAAGCTCAGTGCCCTGGCAGTGAGAAGATTCAAAACCTCTTAAACTGAAAAGGATCCAAGGGAAACTCTAGGAGGAGGAACATGTACCAGAAAGAAAGTAATCTACAGGGTGTTCCTGTGAGGGGAAAGGAGTTGATATATTTTAAAAGGCCACCTATGAGAAGGCATACATGTGAGGAAGTACAAGATGGGATTATCCCTGTCTATAAGGGACTATAAAAAGAAGCTAGAAAGAATTTGTTTACTCTTACCTGCAAAGAAGTCTAAAAATAAGTCTATTGGAATTTGGTTGTCTTATGAGATCTCATTATGTACTTCTCATTTATTTAGGCAGGTGTCTTCGTTGAAGGTTGAACGTCGAGCTGACACCTCGGCGTTCGTAATACTCTACTGCCAATCATTAGCGGACCGGAGTTCCGCTGTGGCGACCCCTAACCGGGAAAAAGCCGAAAGACCTACAATAACTTTGCAAGAACCCTGTATGAAGGAACACTGCATCCAACTGTAAAGAAACATTGAGTGTGTTCTGAACTGTATAAAGCCTGTACTATGTGAACATTTACTAAAGAGTTTATATGAGACTGCAACTAAGTACTTCGGATAGAACTTCTTGTGTATAACTGACTGAATATTGCAGACTGAATTTCTTGTGTAAACTGCATTTGTTTCCTTTTTGTTGAACTTTCTTGAAAATAAATAATTTTTACCATTGTCCTCCATGACCATCAAAACATCAATGCCAATGTGCTCATTAACTCCTACCACCATCTAGTGGCAGATAATACAGGGAGAGGGAGGTGAGGCACATGGATCACAGTTGCCATCCAGCAGCAAGAAAAAGATTTTTATATGCTCCTAAAACTCACCTTCTTAGCTGTAAAGTGTGCAGTACTGTACTCAATGCAAGTTCTTGTCTGTGTATGCAGTTTTAGTTAGCACGTATGCGCACTCATTGACCACTTTTTTTTTCTGAGTCCCAAAGTCCAAGAGCTACAGTCCAGAGCCTTCCCCCAGTAGAGCTCTTGTGGTACCCTCCCCCTCCACCAACACACTTCCCCATATTGGTGAGTCGGTATCAGCTACTTACTCTCATCCCTCCCTGGCCACCCCCCACAGCACCTGGGCTGCTAATTGAACTCAGGTAATCTATAACTCAGTCAGGAATGATATCTCAAAGCTGCAGAGCTAGCTCATATAGCCGTTCATTCTTATTCTTTGTCTTTACTGATAGCTGAATCAAAGCATGATAGTGCACTGCATTTCCGTTATGTACCTTCCTTCCTTCCAAGGAAAGATCCAATCGATTCCAACGCCTGAGTGGAATCTTGTAGTGTGTTTTCACTGCAATATCTCTTCCCAAGACTAACTGTAGCTGAATATGAATAAACCCTGAAAGAAAAAAAAACATCTGTTGATAAGGTTCATTTTTCCAGCAAACAATTTAAATTTAATAATCTTATTCCTTCTCAAACAGTTTAAAATACTGACGTCACACTTCATATGCATAAAGGCAGGCATGGAATATTGCATGTGCTTAGTATCTTTAGCTTGGCAATGTAGCATGTTAGGGCAAATATTAAAGACAGCAAATCTAATATTTCTGACCCTAGTAGACCCATAGTCTGTCTTGCCTGAAGAACAGATATAGGTACAGAAGATCAATGGATATGTTTGTCACTGACACATATATCGAAATGGACATCAGTCCTGCACAATGCAGTGTACTACACAGAAACAGACAGGAGCTGACTAAACTAGCAGTTGTGTACTTTGGAAGTCATATGTACTGCATCTCCTCATACCTCAACATTACTAACCTCAATACACAGCTTCAGATGAATGAACATGCTGGAAATATCTGCTTCTTAACTTAATGTATTACTCCCAGAAGACTTGGCACACCACATGCTCCTATCTAGATCTTCATCCATACTCTTACACTCCCAAAAATCAAAATGCAACTAATAAGTATCTTCTCCTCAAACACTTCAACTCTGTCCACTGCAGTCTTGTTATACACACTCTGTATTCAGGTTTACTTGGCTGAAGATCTCTGAGACATCTGCTAGACACAGGATTGTACTGTTAGAAAAGTGCAGGTTAGATTTGCTTTCTTTTGATTCTGTTTGGCAAGGTTTTATCTCCCCCAGGTTTGTAGAATATTTTTAGTAACATAAAACAGTTCAGTATATCCCTTAGCACACGTGTACCTCACAGCACTACAAAGAATGAAAATTTAAAAATGCAAACAGTTCTGCTAGCATTAGCAGATGCACCCCAGCTTACAGAAGAAAACTCTTCCCTACATAAATCCCAGTTCACATAAATGCCAAAGTCACAAAGAAAAACAATGTTATAACTCCCTGACAGTAAAAGTATCACAGCAAAATTCTTAATATAGTTTTTACAAGGGAAGCACAATACTACACCTCCACACACCTGCTGCTTAATTATTTTAAAACCAGGATCACTCAGCTTCTGAAAAATAAGAATTAATATTTCAACACAACTGTTTGCCTCTCTTCTAAATCTGCATGACTTTCAACAAAACACAGAAAAATCAAACTAAAAGCAGACCTTTCAAGTATACCTGTCTTGGAAAAATGTTCCTATTTTAAGGCTTGATTTTCTCCTTCTCATGATGTACCTATTTTTGGAGCTGTGATCCCATTTTCAGGCTTAATTCCTAAATCCACTTTATTTTTCTGATACACACACACACACACACACACACACACACACACACACACACACACACACACACACACACACACAGATACACACACACACACACACACACACACACACACACACACACACACACACACACACACACACAATTTTGAAACTGTTTAGAACACAGGAAACCAGATTCCATGTCCAAAATACAAGTTGCACCATTAAATTAAAGAAAGGGGACGCAAATGTTACACCTCTCCCTTATTCAGAAACAAAAATAAATGACTGTGTGAGGTAAATTTTTTGCAACATAATTTATTAAAGTCTACAGATTTAACACTGTCTTTAATAATAAGCTTATATTTAACTTACTTTGTTTTTAAAACTTTGTGACTGTCAGCAGTATCCCAGACCTACTAGAAGTAGGAGGAGCTATGTGTTATCAGGGATTCAAATATTATTCTAATTAGGTGTCCAGATTTTTGGCTGGCTATACCTACTTTTGAAGAGCCTTTGCCCCTATGTCTGCAAGTTGAAAGGTATGACCAAAAGGCAGTAATGATGATGATACTACATTATTTTACAATACAGACTCTAACAGATCTAAGTACCTTTTCTTTTCTAGTTATAAACATATTGCTTTACAAATATTACTGAACACTGACCTTTCTTAAATTATCTTTAAGTCTAAACCAAGCATGTTAAGGCAGAGCTGAGTGCCTGATGCTTTTCCCTGATCTGGTGCAACTCATGAGTACTTTACCAAATTTCAGTTTGAAGAATGGTCAACATTCATGTGCGCACACAAACATTATATATATATATATATATATATATATATATATATATATATATATATATATATACACACACACACACACACACATATATATGTAATTGTATATATTCAACATAAACACACACACATACATACAACACTGTAAATATAGACTTGTGATGCTCAGTTGAAGATTATTTTAAACTTAGTTATTAAGCACTTTCAGTCTGAGAATGGACTTTTTCAATCTAATGTTTTTAACTGTTGTCATTTGTAAAACATTAAAAAAATACCAAAATAATTCTGTGGGCATACTCTTTCTAGCCATTGTCATTTGTAAAACATTAAAAAAATACCAAAATAATTCTGTGGGCATACTCTTTCTAGCCATTTCTGGTGGAGTTTTTTGTGCGGGTATCGATCAATTGTCTGTTTTGACTAGTACAAGAAGCCAATTTTCTAGTGATATATCCACCATTTCCTTAGGTCAGTTGGTTTTACTTTCACAATTTTTCATCTGCATCTAGTACTGCTGCATTTAATGGTGATAATCTGAATATTTCTTCTGTTTGTTTCAGCAGAGGTATTTAGTTTATTTCACCAACCAGGTTCGACTTATTTCTAATAATATAGTTATCAGAGGAAGTCCAGTGGCATAGATGTAGGGACAAAAGTAAGGATTTCTCCAATATCCAGACTGACCCTATTCAAAATTCTTTTCTCCTATGAGTCCTCCCCTCCACCTTCTTTATCATTTTCCTGTTGTGGTGTCTTCTTAGGATGCAGTGTCTGCTTGTTTTTGTTTTACTTGATATACTTAATTTTCAACATTACCAATTCCTGGATCTCCAGCCATCTTTTTATTTTCCCTTCCCCCTACATGCATATACCCACGCAAAGATGTACACACACACACACACACACACACACACACACACACACACACACACACACACACACACACACACACATACACACATTTTTTGCTCTTTATTGTAATTCTTAGACACATAACTCCTTAGAATTAAAAAGAAAAAACATGGAGCTTCAGGAGAATAGAATATGTTGGCAATCGCTCTTCTCTTTTAAAGTTGAATTTTGGAGGCAGCAAACCCCACTGCACCCCCTGTCCCACACACACAAACACACATGGAGAAAAGAAAATACTTCAAGCTACAGCAATCCTGGACTTACTGTATGTAAGTACCCATGTTTGCACATTTAGTCTTGCTATTCCAGGAATACTAAGTCCAAAATCACCATGCCGTGGAGAAAAGGATATACTCAAGACTAGCAATCTAGAATGTAGTACCATGTTTGCACATTCAGTGTCGCTATTCTGGGAATAATAACTCCAACATCACCATACCTTGTAGAAAATGAAATTCATAGACTGTTATTAGGCTAATGACCCAAGGGGCATTTCTAAGCCTAGCCAAGTTTTCCTGAAAGAATAATGATGTCCTGCATCCAAATATGACATTGAAAGGCAGGCACTTATAAGCTGTCTGTCAATACGGGACATGGGTGCCAGACATAGTGTAAATTTCCTATTCTCCATCCACTTGTCTCGGCTGTGCTTAAACTGACTAATAGACAAACTCAGCTTCCCATGGATAGGAAGCCTGTTCCATAGGAGGGGCAGTCACTGACGCATATCTGTATCTCCATCATGTTCTGCTTAAGTCACAGAGAAAACTCATGTCCCTAGACCTTGTATTTCTGGTAATTTTTTATATACAAATATGCAGGAGATTCAAAAGTATGGGGTTTGCAGATGCCTGGTAAGCCAAGCATAGATCACCCCTCAGCAATCTGTAGGAGACTGAAAACAGGGAAAGGGCTTTAAGGCATTCTGCATTAGGCAGGTTTGTTATGCTTTGTATTCCTTTTGTAAGGAAATGCTCCAAAACTAGTGATCTAAGATTTAGTATATGCAAATCTCCATTTTCACATAGTCTTGCTAACTGTGACTTTCACTTTTACACTTACATGTAATGGAATTTAAAGCTATTCCCTGATTTTTCTCCACCCCTCTACCATTTTACTTAACTTCTTTCTGTCTTACATACAAAATGAGGGAATCACCTGCTACAACCCATACCTCCCACTGTCAGTGGCATCGTTCTTTTCAGTCTACCTGTTTATTTATTTTTTTACTGAACGCAGGATGTTTTAAGCAGTTACATACCTGCCACACACTTTAGCCATATCTATGTATATTGTTACACTTACTCCTTTAAGACCCAGACCCACCCTAGCTAGGATTATAAACAGACTTGTGCCAGCCTCTAAACACTTGGAATCCTTAGGCAGAGCCAGAAATACCAATAAGCACTTGGAATCCTTAGACAGTGCAAGAACTACCAATTGCTCACTGACAATGAATTTCTTCTAAACACACGATACAGTCTCTTGAGAGGTATACATATATACAGCCAGGAAATCCTTCTATTTAGGAGAACTAGCATCAAAGAGTATTTCATCTAGGTCAAAAAAGTTATTATTGTGTTATGCTGTGCTCTAATTAGACCAGTTATAGAGTATAACTTCATTTTTGATAGGTACCCATCCAGACACTTCACAGTTAGAAAGACTCAAGTGTTTCCTAACCAAAAAGATCACTGGGCTAAAGACCCTTGGCTACTAGGATTGGCTTGAAGTCCTACTGCTGTACTCAGTCTCATGTAGATTCATACGTGATGACCTGTCTTACTTTCCATTCCATAAAGATCATCCATGTCAAGAACACATAATAACTGGCTATGATCGGTGATACCTGATCAAAACTCTTTGTAGAGCACAAAGTTTTCTCTTCTCCAAGTACTAGCGGTTATAAAGGAAAATAAAAAGCATGAAATGTTTTACCTACTCTTTAGAGAGCCAGTAAAGCATTTAGTGAGTGATTTCCCGTACAAAAACTTCCGCAGACAAAACAAACATATGCGGCAAGATTTTCAGGACAATTACGAGTGGAAAGTCCCTTCCGTGAAACCTGACCCTAACTGTGCTCTTATGGGGTATTAAGCAATTACTAAACTCCTATGAAAGCACTGTCATGATTGGGTCTTGCACTACAGAAGTGCTTTACAGGGTTTTTTCCCCCCCGGTTTTGGAGCACAATCACAGTCCTCCATATACGACGTATATATTACACATCGCATATACATAAATTTATATGAATGTGCTTTGAAATATCCAGGATGATAGCATCGAACATCAAAACATCAATCCCAAAGGATCGGTTTTGCAAAGCAAAAAATCAAACAAAAAAATATATATTTTTTTTTTGCAGGGGGCAAGGCCCCTGCACCCCCCAACGGGAGGAAGTGCCCCCACATCCCCTGTTAATTATGTATACCAACTCTAAGACTACACAACAGTAGGGGAAGGGGAAATTCCAACTCCTCACTGTTCTATGACCTACCACAAAGTAATGCTGGCAGAAGCAATAATATGACTACTCGATCACTTCTACCGATATCATAAACGTTTATCTTACTCTTAAAAGTGGTATGCCATATTAATAACTAAATTCCTGGTGGAGAAAATGAAAGGTATGTACTTACCATAATGATAGATACATGTTGTCCTTCTCCGTCTGGTTCAATCTGCGGGTTATCAGATCCAACACAGAATTAAGATGCCAAGGAAGGACCACCAGTTTTCTTGGAGGCCTCTTATGCAAAACCCTTTCAAAAACATTCTGACATGAGAATACACTGAAAAAGGAGGATCCATGGGCATTCTGAATACTGGACTGTCCTTGGTTTTGGGAGCTTCCCTTGGAACCCCCTTGCCATTTCTTTTTAAACGTCTGCCCGCCTGTATTTTGTTCAGTTTCTTGTTTCTTAACAAAACTAGATGAGGAGTTAGAGAATCCAATGGAAAATTTGGAAAAATAGGGCAGAAAAATCTTATTCCTGTATCAGACTACCTCTTTCATCACACTTTTTGATCACCTTTACAGCAAAGGAGCCAAAAACTAAATCTCTGTCCAAACTAGGATTTCAAATCTCATTTTTAATATCATCTAGGAGGTTCTAGGAATGCAGCCATGCAAACCTTTACAAAACAGTACCAGTGGCCATAGTCTCTGTAGAAGTATCAACACAGTCATCCACACTCTTTATGCAATAAGTAAAGACTTGAACAATAGAAGAACTTGAATTACTTAAAGCAGATTTTTCATCACAAGAAAAAACTGCAGATAAAATATTCCTCACACTTTCACAATTAGTCAGGACAAATCTTAACATACGAGTCTGACAATTCAAAATTACGAAAATCAGTTGCAGAAGCATATGCTGTTTTCCCATACTTATCATTAATCTTCCCATCTTTGCCAGAAATAGCAGGATTGGAATTAACTAAGTGCTTAGCAGCAAAAGGATCAACTAAAGCTATAGCTGCTGGATTAGGTTTGAGAAACGTATATAAAAACTTAAAAGATTAAGGAACGTTATACATCCTATCGGCCTTTTTAAAGCCAGCTGATTGACTGTCAGGAAACTTGCAGGCAATAACAAAAACATCCTCCAAAGCTGACAGGACTGGAGGAATGGTTGCAGGTTCTAGAAATTCCTTATATAACAGCTCATAGTATTTTCTTATGGACTTCTCAGTGTTCTCCCAGTGGAAATACTGGCATATCCAAGAGACAGTCTCAGAAAGAGACCTCCCACAGGGAGTCAGAAACTGAGCTCTTTTTTGAGTCTGAATCAGAAAGCGGAGAAGAAAACCTTGTATCTGTCCCTTCATCCTTCTCTTCAGATTCAGAATCTTGAATCTCTTCAGGAAAGAAAGTATCTCTCTTCTTTTACCAGAAACTACTTTAAAAGAAGTCTGAATGAAACCCTGAGTCAGACCCAGTACACTACTCTTACCTAAGAAATCTGAGGAGGAGTAGATACATGTTTAGGTTTCTATTTCTTTTTGATGGGAAAAAAAGGGACCAACAGTGTTATTAATGGCAGCAGCAGTGTCCCCAGGGATGGGTACAACATTCTGATAAAACAGGGAAGCATTCCATGTTCCCTTTCCCCAGGACCAACAAGAGTGTCTCTCCCTTGCCCAGTAAGGAAACTCCAACAGCCATAGAGCACGTGGCTAACCACAAGTCCACAGTGGCTGTATGTATTACAAAAGAGGAATCCAGAGTAAAAGATGACTGGTCTGAGGTACAACAACTAGCCACAGCAGAGTCACTCACCTTTGGCTGAAACAGATTGCTAGCCTGGTGTAGTGGCAAAGGTTATGTGCTTCAACTTTTTTTTTTTTTTGTGACTGGAAGGATTTTTCTAGGGTCAAGCCAAAAATGGTGCCTCTTTCCCAAGGAAAACAAGCAGCAAATGTATTTGCTAGTAAAAATGAAAAGTGTTTAAAATTCACTTTTTTCACAGACAAACTCGGTAAAAAGCACTTTAAAACACTTTGCAAACCCCACAAAGTAAAATAAATACAACTTCTATTCAGAAAAAGTGTTTTTCAGATACTTTAAACAAGGAGACCAGTTGGCACAATAGCTAAGGTCGATGCCTCCAATGCACAAGGTTCGATCCTGACCTCCGCCCAATGCCTGTTAGGAGGTTGCATGTTCTCCCTGTCTCTGTGGAGTCCCTCCCACTTTCACCTCCAAAACACATGCTGAGTGTTTCCTTCTCAAACTCAACTAAGAATGGAACTGTGTGCAGCGGCACAGACTCTAGATGGTGACATAGGGGGAAGAGTTGTGTAGGCCAGCCACTTTGGACATTTACTGTGGAGTGTCATATCCTCAATGTAGGAGAACACAAATTGCAGCATGGCTAACCACTCAACAGTTTTAAAAAAAAGAAATATGGTGTTAGGTTGTTACGTGATCTGTTCATGTGGACTAATGTCATCAAAATTGGCATGGGTATTTGCAGGTGATAATTGGGTCAAGGACTCGACCTATGCCAGGGACCCATTCTAATGGTGGAAGGGGTATATGTGCCCCTACTGGCCACTGTGTGCCTACCATAAAGCCCAACAGCCCTGGATCAATAAGCTACTGGCTAGCTAGTGTCCTGTTTTCCAGCTTGGGTTACCTGGGCTTTAGTTAGCTGAGCTAGTTCTGCTGAGCGAAAGCTGGATGTAAAACCAATCAACCTGCCAAACATGAACTAAGAATTGCCACATTCAATGTACGTTCACAGACATTCAAAATACAAAACTAGGCTTGGAAGTAGCTGACAAGATGGTAAAGAGGACGGTGGACATCCTATGTATCCAGGAAACAAGGCAGAAGGGTAGTGCAGCAAAGCCACTTGGCTTGGAATTCAGAGTCTACTTTTCAGGAGGAGGACAAGATAGAAATAGTGTTGAAATTGTGGTGAGGGAGATGCTTCAGAAGACAGTGAGGGATATCATCAAAATTAGTGACAAACTCACAAACATCACACTCCAGTGTAATGATAGGGCAGTATTCATAAGCTCAGCCTATACCGCACAGCAGTGTTGTGATAGTGAGGAAAAGAATGCATTGAGGCATCAGCTGCAGGACAATAGGAATTGGTGTTGATAACGGGTGACCTGAATGCATATATTGGGACAGACAGAACAGGATATGAGGACTGTCTAGGTCCACATGGGTGGGGCAACAGGAATAAAGAAGGAGAGGCCATTCTAGACTTTTTTTTTGGCGAATAGCTTGATGGTAGCCAGCACATGGTTCAGAAAGACAGACGGTCACAAGATCACATACAGAAGCAGCCAACATGCAACTTAAGTAGAATCAGTGATTGCAAAGTCATCCTCAGTGAAACAGTCTGCCTACAGCATCAACCACTGGTTGCCATAATCAGCTGCAAGCAGAAGGCTCTAAGTTCAACAGAAACCAGTCAGAAGACCTAGAAGTTGACTGGAGAGAAAGCACAAATGTTCAAGGAATTACTCAGGGCTGTAGCACCCCAAGAAGAAGAGGAAGTAGGTAGAGTTAAATCAGAATGGCAGCACCTCAAAACAGCTTGTGTAAGGACTACAAAGAGATACGCAATTGAACCAGGTATGGAAATAAGATACACAAGGAAAGCTGGTGGTAGAATGCAGATGTCCATGAAGTCATCAAAAGAAAGAAAGAAAGAAGGAGAGCAGGAAAAAGTGGGAGCTAGAAATGACATACCAGGTAAAGAGGAATACTGGTTGGCTAACAAAGAGGCTCACAGAGGAGTTGCAATAGCAAAGAACAAGGCATCACAGGCACTCTTTCACCTTCTGGAAAGTGACCCACTGGACAGCACAAAGAAACTTTATCGTGTTGCAAGGTAAAGAGAGAAAGATAAAGAAGAAAGTCAGATACCCTTCATAAGGGATCCCAGTAACAACCTGCTTACCAGTCCACAGGACATCAAAGGCAGATGGAAGGAGTATTTCCAGCAGCTTTTGAATGAAATAAACCCCACAGAAGCTGCACTGCTGCATACACAGACTAAGGAAAAGAGAACAGGAGGAGCCCACTATAGAAGAAGTAAGAAGAGCATTAAGGAAAATGAAGTCAGGGAAAGCAGATGGCTCAGAAGGGGTCACAGCAAATATGATATTCATAACAGTATGAAGAAAAAATGTATCCCAAATGACCACAGAATAAGCATGCAAGTGTCAGTGTTCAAGGGCAGTACAGGGGTATCAAACTCCTATCACATTGCATTAAATTTCTGGAGATGGTGACTAATAAATGAATATGCATAGAAGTAGAAAGTAAAATGGGAAATGAGCAGTTCAGATTCAGATAAGAATGCAGAACAACTGATTCTATGTTAGCAGTAAGGCAGATACTAGAGAAGAAGCTAGAGATGAGGAAAAGGTCCAATTGGGCATTCCTAGACTTGAAGAAAGCATATGACAAGGTCCCAAGAAAGCTGATTTGGGCAATCCAGCAGTGGTTTGAAGTCCAGAAACATTGGTAGAATTAGTGCAAGCTATGTACAAGGATCAATGACTCAAGTACGAACAGTGTTCAGTCTCACAGGGGGGTTCCCAGTGGGAGTAGGTGTGCATCAGGGTTCAGCTCTGAGCCTACTGCTTTTCATACTGGTGATGGATTACATTAGCAAACATGTCAGACAAGACAGATCAACAAGGTTGCTGTATGCAGACAATGTGGCATTACAGGCAGACTGAGCAAGAACTTCAACAAAGGGTAGGGGAATGGAATGCAAAACTGAAGGCACATAATGAAAAGTGAGTACAGATAAGACAGTTGTAATAGCAGCAAATGGGGCAAATCAAAAGAAGCTAAGGGAAAATGACGGAACAGGTTAACAGTTTTAACTATGTGGAAAGGGAAGTTGAGGAGATGAGAAGTCTGAATGAGGAGTTCAAAACTAGAATCAGGGAAGCTGCAGCCAACTGAGTGTCAGGATACTGTATGACAGAAGAATGCCAAAGAAGATGAAATGTAAGGTGCAACCAGTACTACTGTCTGGTACAGAAACCTGGGTAGTAAAGACAAAGCAGTTGAGTAAGCTAGTGCCTGAAACAGGTGGAAGGATGCACATTGTGAGACATATGAAGAAATGCGGGCATAATATAATTGTAAAGTACCTTGCAAAGGTAAGGGAAAACAGCTCTTAAACTTTACAAAAAAAGCACCTAAACAGGCATGTCCAAGGGTCAGCTTCCGGTGATTTCTCCTGTCCACCTGGTGAATCTGGGCATACTGGGGCAATGCGGCAACTGCCTCATTTACACAGACAATCCTCTCCTCCTACCACCCAACACTACAACCTGCGAGAGATGCACTTACATAGCCAAACTGGAAGAAAAGCTCTCTCTGGCCAAAATTGTGCTAGACAGTCAAGAGGAGAAGGTTAAAACCTGCACTACACCTCAAGCAACTCACAGCCCTTCCAAACCCATACCATCAACACCCACACATAGCAACACTAAACCCACATATGCGGAGGCCCTTAACATTAACCTGCCCAAGCAATAAGGACCTCAGAAGCTGAAACGCAAACAAATACCAGTCACAACCAAAGTGACACATAGCTCACAACATCAGTGTGCCACCTAACAACAGCCCCTAAGGCAAGACAACGTACCCAACACTTTAGTCATAGGTGACTCTATAGTCAGGCATACTGATGTCCCACTCACCAGGCTGAACAAGGAGAAAATTACAGTCAGCTGCCTGTCGGGTGCCAGGATCCACCACATAACGCATGCACTGAAGTCACTCCACAACAAGTACAACTCTGTCATTGTCCATGCTGGAGTGAATGACTTGAGATATACCTCTCTGGACTATATGAAAAGAGACATGGAAGAGCTCTTGGATCATGTGGCCCAGGCAGGTATGACCCTAGCCCTGAGTAGCATCCTGCCTTCGCCCAGAATGATACCACAGTATAAGGACAAAATGATTGACTTCAACAATTGGCTAAGCTTCTGGTGTCATTCAAAGGGGATCCGGTATCTGTCTGCCTGGGAAGACATGATCAACAAACCACGATGCTTTGCCAGAGATGGTCTGCACCTGTCACCCCTGGGATTCAGGTTACTGGCTAAAGCTCTTGCCACCCCTATAGTGCCTTTTTAGGCAAGGTTCAAAGGATAAAACCACCACCGTAACAGATACAAGCATGCAAAATCTGAAGGTAATGCTACTCAATGCTAGAAGTCTAAACCTCAAAATGCACTCTCTCAAGGCACTCCTAAAAATGGAGAACATCGATATCTGTGCAGTAACTGAGACCTGGTTCAAGGCTCCAGAGAGCACCCCTGCAATACCAGGCTACAACTCTTACCACACTTTTCGGCCACAAAACTAAGACCAAAACACTAAAGGTGGAGGAGTGTCCACATTCACCAAGGATATTCACACCTCCAGGCTAGCTGCCCAACACAATGCATCTGAAATTCTACAGGTGCAACTAACACTAGGTAAGACTGCAATCCAAATTGTGGCTTGCTACAGATACCCCACCATGCCCCAAGATTCTCACTACACCTTTCTAAACATACTGGAAAATATTAAGATACAACCAAACACCCTAATACTGGGTGATTTCAACTACCCTGCCATTAACTGGGAAAACTACTCGGGTACCAACTCCTTTTGCCAACGGTTCTTGGAATTCATAAATTCCAACGCCCTGGATCAACTAATCCATTGTCCCACCAGGGGCTCCAATGTCCTAGACCTGGTCATTACCAACATGGGAGATAGATGCTCCACACCAGTAGTCACCCCCTCATTGGTCAGGTCTGACCATAAGTAAATCACCTTTGACATCCACATCCAATTCCCACCCCCCCAAGTAAGGAAACCTCCTTAAAAAACTTTTCCAAAGCCAACATCATGCTACTCAAGTCAGAAGTGACAAACTTCTCGACACCCATGCAGACGGGATCTGAAAGTTCGACTGCAGAATCCTACGCTAAGGCACTGTATGAGCACATCCACTCATGCATGAATCGTGCCATCCCAAATAGAACCAAGATGTTCTTCTCCAAAAAAAGGAAGCCAATCTTGTGGTCCCCTGCTATAAACAAACTATACAACAGAAGGAAGAAACTGTTGCAGAAAAAAAGGAAAATCCCAGGATGCAAAAAACTCCCTCGCCAGCCTCAGTAAGAAGCTGAGATCCCTCATAAAATCCTTAAAAGCTAGTTACGAAAATAAAATTGCCAAAGATTCCAAAGACAACCACAAAGAATTCTATAGTTATGTCAGGAATCTAAATGGCAATGCTCAGATCTGCTCTGAGCTACAACAGATTGGCATTAAATATACTGATCCCAAGGATATTGCCAATATCCTGGAAGATCGATTTAGTGCCAACTTCACCCCCCTCTCACCCACTAAAGGGCCCATCTCAATACCAAAAGATTGCCAAATTCCGGTAATCATGGCCACACAGGTAGAAACCGCACTCTCCAAAGCTAAGAATACAGCATTCATGGGACCAGATGACATCCCAGGCTGTGTACTACATGAACTACAAAATGAACTGGCACCTCACCTAAGTGTCATGTTTAATCATAGCCTCACCTCAGGCTTCATGCCCACTGAGTGGCGCACAGCTTAAGTTATCCCACTCCACAAGGGGGGATCCGCCTTGGATCCCAGGAACTACCCTCCCATCAGTCTGACAAGCCTGATCTGCAAGGGCATGGAACGCATTATCATGGAACTTATAAACAAAGACATTGGCAACCTTCAAACACTGGACACCACCCAGTTTGGGTTTGTGAAGGGCCGATCTTGTCTCCTGAATCTGATTGACTTCTTCGAATCAGTCTCCAAAGCTGTGGATGAGGGTAAGGCGGTCCACACAGCCTATCTGGACCTCGCCAAGGCCTTCGACACCATCCCCCAATCTGGAATCATAGATAAACTTACTAAGCTGGACATAAATCCCTACGTCACTCAATGGATTGCCAACTGGCTTACTGACAGAACCCAGACTGTAAAAGTAGCTGACTCCAAATCCAGCTCCAGACAAGTGACAAGTGGAGTACCTCAGGGTTCAGTCCTGGGACCACTCTTGTTTGGCATCTACTTCTCTGAAATACAGACCAACATTAAGGGACCCTGGCTAACAAAGTTTGCAGATTACTGCAAACTGGGAGCCATTATTGAATCCCCAAATGATGTGGATATTCTACAAAAGGGCCTTACAGAAACAGATGCCTGGTGCCAGAGCCATAGGCTCAAGCTTAATGCCAAGAAATGTACAGTTATCCCCTTTGGAAAAAAACATGACCTATGAATTACCACATAGGTGGCAGTACACTAAACATCAAAAGTGTGATGAGAGACTTAGCAACACAGGTGGACAGTGGTCTCACTTTCGATAACCACATCGCCACAACAGTCAGGAAATCCTTCTATGTGGCACACCTCATCACTAAGGGCTTTTCATCCAGAAAAACGGAGGTCATTGTCCCACTGTACCCATCCCTCATTAGACCCATTATAGAGTATAATGCCCCATTTGGTATGTACCTCACAAGACATCTGCAACAGCTGGAATGGCCACAGAAATACCTCACGAAAAGATTCACAGGCCTAAAGCAGATGCCATATGCTGACCGTCTACAAAAACTCCAGCTATACTCTGTGGCATATTGTCTACTCAGAGGCGATCTCTGCTTAACATACAAGGTCATGTCAAACCCTGAGCTGTTGGACATGCTCCACTTAAAGAAATCCCAATCCCTCAGAGCCACACGCTCCAGGGATCTAAACCTTGTTATCACAATGAACAAAACATGCTGGAGGGATAGGTTCCTGACCCAGAGCCTCCCCATACTCTGGAATAGACTGCCCATACATGTCAAGTAGAGCGCCTTCTTGGCCTTCTTCAAAAGGAGCCTTGATGATTGGATGGGAGATAGGAAATTCACCCCGGGGATCATGTCAGTCGCCCTGCTAGACAGGGGTCCAGAGAAGTAAATACTGTGGGAAGAAATATCCAGGGAATTGTTATGGCTAGGCTTGTATAGGCCCTAGGGCTAATAGACTAGTACCGACCTATGAACCTATAAGAGCAGAAGCCAAAGGGACCCCAAAACTTTGGAAGCTAGACAGCTGCTATATCCTTGGCAGGATATATCCCATATCGATAAGGCTACTACAAAACAGTGATTATTATGATGCACATATATAAATATATTATGTTTGTGTATGTATACATTACAATGAACATATATATACTATACGTATGTGTGTGTGTGTGTGTGTGTGTGTGTGTGTGTATACACATATACACATATATATGCATATATAAATGTGTATCTTATAATATACAACCATCCATCCATAACTCTCTTTTTATCATTCTGCACATAGGGCTGTGATGTCATATCAGCAGTGACCATCATCTAGAGACAGTGTTTACAGTGATAGGTGTCTAGCCCTGTTGCAGATTATATTGACTGACACACACACACACACACACACACACACACACACACACACACACACACACACACACACACACATTTTGCTAATTTGACTTTTTAATATATTAAAACCATTGCATCTATACATAACACACCAAAAACGAATCAAAACCACAAAAAAGCACATACACATAGGCAAGTCAGTGTTTTTGCAGGGGGGGGGGCAAGCCCCCTGCTTCCCCATTTTAATATACCAGAGATTGCACAGCAGTGGAGAAAAAGGCAAACTCTTATAACCCACTGTCTGCAATTTTCATAGAAAATCCACAGCACTGCAACCACAAACAATGTAAGCAAATCTGAAATAAGATTCACATACACCCACACCCTGCAACTTCTCTGTTCAAGAATTCTGCCCAAGGACAAAAATAATGCACCTGAACATTTCAAAACTATTCCTACACAGCTATTACACAAATCAATCCACAGAGTCAAACAACTGCATGCATTGATATACTACTATGTAGTGCAACCAACACAAAGTTCAGTCACATGTATTTTGAGTAAATGTATTTATTTATTTATTTCATTAACATTTGTTTACTGAGAAGGACCCATGGGGCAATAACATTTTCAGCAGAGGCCCCTGAAGAAAAGCTCCAGCATAATAAAGATTGGAAGGAGGCAAAGGTGAATTTCCACACTTTAATATACAAAGATTAAGTGCTTTCACCTGGGTAGACTGGACTTCCATCAGAATGACGTAAACTGACTCATACCCTCTTTTAAACAAACAGCTCATAAAATTATGTGCCCAATCACTTAAACATTAATTAGAACATACATAAAAAATAATGAAGGCTTCAAGACCCAGGCAGTAATTCCATTAAAAACTCAAAAATCAAGCCAACAACTTTTTGAAATGGCATAATCAATACCTTAAAAAAGAACATATATGCCACCAGCTTGAGAAAGGGGAATCTCAGACCTCAGCAGCATGGGTTTCCACAGAGGGCGAGGGGGAGAGGTAGAGGGAGAAGGGTTTACAATCACAACTACATACACCCATAGAGATTGTGAGGTCATATTTAATTCTAAAAGTGATTTTAAGATTTATAAGTAATGTATTAGTGACTGGAGACTGGGCAGACCTCCTTGAAAAGGGTCTGAATTTTGTTCCAGATAGAAATCAGACATTGAGGAAACCATCAAGCAGCTAAAACTTTTCAGTAGAAAATTGAGTTTAGGGTTCCTATTCAAGGACAATCCTGGATATCCAATTCCAAACCCCATTTAATGAGACCAAGTACCTTCAACCCATCTGATTAACATTTAAAAAAAATATGTGTGTGGGACATTAGGAAATTGGGGAATGGATACCCAGATTGGGACAAGGACAATAATTTATCTACAAAGGAAGAGCAACTTTTGAAGTACATTATTACAAACAAATTGATCAGGGTTATGAAACCAGACAAGGGTGGGGAACTGTAGTCACGAACACTAATGACTATATAGATAAGATGCTATTAATGTTATATCTGACACATACAAGGAAATATCTAAAAATAGCATACAGAAATATTGGTTTAATGCTGGAAGAGATGCTGTTGAATGATCAAATTACCCCATAGGAATATATTTTCCTCAAAGTGACCCAGCCCAGGATACCAATTATATCTTATTTATTTATTATTTATTATTTATTTATTTTACATTTGTTGACCGGGCTAGTCTAGCTGGATACATGTCCATTTTCAGTAGAGGCCCGGGGAGAAAAGCTCCACAGATAAGAGAATACAGGATACATTTACAAGTGGTATAGAGTAGCATAACATACATATCACAGGAAAAGACATTGGTATAACATATTTGTAAAATAACAATCAGAATATTATATAGATAAGACTAAGGTTGGCGACAAGTTGAAGCCGAGGGGGAAGGTTGAGATCTCTGGGATAGGGTGTATACTACAGGGTGTAGTCTGGTTTAGTACATGGGCATGACCAATAAGACTTAAGAAATATTTTGAGGTGATTTTTGAATTGATTAATCGAGGTCATTAGTCTTAGGCTATTGGGTAGGGAATTCCATAGCTTTCCAATGGAATTGGCATAGAGAGCATCACCTCCAGAGTTATTAGCTTTAATGGTTAGTACCTGAACACTATTAGCTGACCTGAGTGATTTTAGGTTTGAGTAGGAGGTCAGGATATTGCTCAGAGAGGGGTTCTGTCCGGATGGTTGATTATTTTAAAAGCTTCAGTAAGTTGGTTGAGTTTGAGAAGGTTGGGGAGTTCTAGCCAGCCGAGGGTATTTAGGTTGAGGCAGTGGTGAGTACGATACGGTGTTCCTGTTATAAATCTGGCTATATGATTATAGGCAACAGATAGTTTATTGAGTTCCCACTTATTGAGGAACGACAGTATTGGGGAGGCATAAAGGAGGGTGGAGAGGAGATGGGTGCGAGCAATGGTTAGCTTGGTATGAGGGGTTAGGAAATTTTTTATTCTGTACATAGATCCAAGTTTCTTGTTTACGGATTTAATGGTTTGGTTAATGTGTATATCAAATTTAAGCTTGTTATCTATAGACACACCTAATAGTTTGGCATGAGACACTGGGGTTATGATGGTACCATTTGTAGATTCCACGTAGAACGTGTTGTCCGTATTCAGAGGTTCTTTACCTAGAGGAGTAGTTGCAGAGGGGTAAAAAAGCAATAATTTGGTTTTAGTAGGATTAAGGATGAGTTGCCGTTTAGAGAACCATTCTTCTACTAACGTAAAACAGTTTTGGGTGATTGTTTGAAGTTTCGGGAGGGAGACGTCAGAACAGATCAAGGTGGAGTCGTCTGCATATTGGATGCATGTAGATTTGGGGATAATCGAGTGGAGATCATTTATGAAAACTGAGAAAAGAAGAGGACCCAGTATAGAGCCCTGAGGAATGCCTATGGTGTTGGGAAGTAGGTCAGATAGCTTGTTTTGCCATTGGATGGCTTGTTGCCTGCAAGAGAGGTAGGCTTTAAACCAGTTTATGGTTGGGATGTCAAGATATAGGGTTTCCAGGGTGTGAAGCAGTTGCTGATGATTGACCATATCAAAGGCCTTTGAGAGATCAAGGAAGAGAGCAGAGGAAATTAATTTCTTGTTACGGTTGTTGTTAACTGAGTCAACAAAGGAGAGCAGGGCGGTGGTTGTACTGTGATGGGGGCGAAAGCCATGCTGGGTTGGGGACAGAAGACTATTAAGGTTGAGGTAGTGTAAGAGCTGTTTGTGAACACACCGTTCCATGACTTTAGCTATTGGAGACAATATTGCTATGGGACGGTAGTTGGATGTTGCCGTGGAGGTCCCTCCTTTATGAAGAGGGATGATATATGAGATTTTCCAAATAGAGGGAATGGTAGTTTCAGTTATAGTTCTATTAATCAAGATTGAGATGGGATAGGCAATGGCGTCTGACGCTATTTGAAGGAATTCTGCAGGGAGCTGGTCGGCAGCTAAGGTAGTTGGTTTGAGTTTTTTCAGGAGGGTGCATATATAGGAGGTAGGTACCGGTTGTAGGTTAAAGGTGGGGTGGACTGAGTCTTTAGTATGGGTATCAGAAGAGTTGGTAGTGGTAAGCTGACTGGCTAGGGACTGGATGGTCTCGATGAAAAAAGAGTTAAAAGCGTTGGCTATTATCTCTGGTTCTTTCCCAATGAGTTTTTCAGGAGTGGGGGTAGAAGATTTACCCGGGCGGAGGAGCTTATTAAATCCAGCCCAGAATTTCTTTGGGTTATTCTGGTGTTTATCCTGGAGGTGACAAAAATATTGTTTTTTGTCTTGGGTAGTGGCTGCTTTAGTAGTGTTTCTAAGCTGTTGAAACTTGATGTGATCTAGTGGGGTGGGTTTTGGTCGCTCTCCAATTAACCCAGGCCTGGTTTCGAAGTTTAATTTTAGTTTTGGTTTCGCTAGTCAGCCAAGGTGCTATTTGTTCCTTGGTTCTGATTAGTCGGTTTGGGGCATGAGAGTCAAGTATCTTCAGGAAAGTACTATTAAAGTGAGCCATGCTCTCTTCAAGTGGTAGAGTTTTCAGGGTGGACCAATTGCAGGATTTGAGTTCAGCAAGGAAAAGTCTTGGGACAAATTTCTTCTTGTTTCTAACAAATCTATATGAGGGAGGGTTATTAGATGGGCACTTGTGTTTTAGAATATAGGTAATAAGGTGGTCACTGAGGTCATTTGGGAGGGTCCCCAAGGTATAGTTATGTGTGTCTTTATTGGTAAGAATCCAGTCAATGATGCTCTCTTTTTGTTTAGGGTTGCCAATTCTGGTAGGAGAAGAAATATTTTGGGAGAAACCATGTAAGTTAATAGCAAGGGGGTTTGTGGGTGCAGTGTAGAGGGACCAGTCGAGGTTGAAATCACCTAGTACTATGGTTTCTTGAGGGCAATTGGAGGCTAGCCAGCTGAGCAATTGTTCAAGGTTTTCTGAATTATTTCCTGGTGGTATGTAAATTACAATGAGATTAATGTATTTTTGGGTATTTAGGCAAATCTTTAGTGAGATAAGTTTTATATTAGAGATTTTGGGGGTAGGATAGGATTAGTGATGATGTTAAGGGAATTCTTGAACATCACAGCTAACCCCCCTCCCTTTTTGTTAATCCGATCAGCCCTAAGGGTGTTATATCCAGGGGGTAGGATTTCTTCGTCCTTGGTGGTTGGTTTGAGCCATGTTTCTGATAGGCACATGATGTCTGGGGAATGGGTAGCTAACATGGCATGAAGATTATGAACCTTATTGTTTATACTTCTTAGATTAAGGTGAAGTATAAGGAGGGAGTTGGTAGAGAATCGGGTGTCCTTAAGCGAACTAGAGTCTATGGCAGTGGTAGGACCTGGATTGGGGTGGATGTCACCAGCTGTGGCAATGCAAGTTTTCAAGTGATCTAACAATCTTTGCAGTTTGAGTAGCAGCTTAAGATTAGATTTAGCTGTAGATGGCTTGGGGTATCGGAGAGTAAGATACACTGGATTGGAACCGTGTTATATTGGCTGGGTAGAGGGAATGTGTGTTAGTGTGATAGGGGATGTTTGAATGAGTCCTAGTGTAGCTCTTGGGGAAAGGAGTCCCTGAGAGTGTTTGGTTTTCATATCTGGTTAAGTAATAGGGAATAAGGAGGAGTACTACTGTAGAAAGGATGATAGAATATGAGGTTTTACCCATGATATGCGAGAGAAAGGCCAATGGGTAGGATGAGGTGGAAGTCTTTTACTTGGTAGTTAAGGAAGGCCTGGAGTGTGGGAGGAGAATTGGTAAACTGACGGGTGATCAGGATTGGTCAAGAGAAAAGGGGGATGGGCTAATGACCTTATAAATGTAGAGGTAGTGGGGGCGGGTGGGATATGGAGGCAGGGTGGGGCGCGGAGCGAGCCCGAGCGGAGCGAGGGCGAAGCGGAGCGGGGAATACACCGCCAGGAGTCTGCAGGGTCTCAGAGGTAGCTGTAGTTCGGTGTATCAGTTTGTTATAAGGTAAGCTACTTTACTGAACAACACCGCCTGAATTACTGGGAGTATACTTTAATTTTGCCAGATTTTGCTTAGGTACTGACTAGTTTCTGCCCACGGAACGCTTCCTTAGTGTACACTTATTTAGTAAGGCTAGTAATTTTACCCTAATGTCCCTTTTCAGGTACAGTTTTTCTTTTTAATTTTAGCTGCTTAAACTGGAGCCGCACTGGGTATAGGTCCTTAGCTGAGAGTGCCCTGGGAGCCACGCGGTGAGGGATAGTAAGGGGGCTTCCTGCAATAAATAGGGAAAAAGACAGGAGTTATAGTGATTTAATTACAAGCTAGGACTCCTAACAAAGTATTACTTTATGGTAAAAGTGTATAAGAGTACAGTCACAATATAAAGCACATTGCATAGCATTCAAACTAGTGATATATCAGTACTGTAAGCACTCTTGCACAATGTTTGCAAACTGGAACATAAACTATGCTAACCCAAGCTTCACTAGCTATTATTAATGCACAAACTCCGTTAGATATACTATATGCACACCAGCAGAAACATCGCTAGGTGATTAGAGGTACAAACGCCAGTAGAATACTTCAGTCATTACACTTTAAGCAAACGCTAACACGATGCTTCACAATAACACGCCAATGAGGCAAAAACTGCACTGGTTACACTTTAAGTCAAGACAATTCAGTTCAGAATGAGGCAAAACTGCACTGGTTTACACTGTAAGTCAAGACAATTCAATTCAGAAGCATACGCTAACACGATGCTTTACAAACAACACGCCAATGAGGCAAACTGCACTGGTTTACATAATAAATCAAGACTATTCAGTTACGCTACTTGAAAAGCACATAGCGACAGTAAATCTGCAAATGCAGAGGTAACTTTTGAAGATTTAAGCAATTTAAACACTGTACTATGCCTGTAACGTACCTTCAAGTAAGGAGATGCGTCCGGGCAGGAGGATAGGGCAGTACCTGCTAGAATTTAGGTATAGGGAGAAAAATGGCGGAAAAGTGATAGGGTTTACAAAACCTCGCTGACGTCAGGGTAAGCCCGCCAGGAGTCTGCAGGGTCTCAGAGGTAGCTGTAGTTCGGTGTATCAGTTTGTTATAAGGTAAGCTACTTTACTGAACAACACCGCCTGAATTACTGGGAGTATACTTTAATTTTGCCAGATTTTGCTTAGGTACTGACTAGTTCCTGCCCACGGAACGCTTCCTTAGTGTACACTTATTTAGTAAGGCTAGTAATTTTACCCTAATGTCCCTTTTCAGGTACAGTTTTTCTTTTTAATTTTAGCTGCTTAAACTGGAGCCGCACTGGGTATAGGTCCTTAGCTGAGAGTGCCCTGGGAGCCACGCGGTGAGGGATAGTAAGGGGCTTCCCTAATGTCCCTTTTCAGGTACAGTTTTTCTTTTTAATTTTAGCTGCTTAAACTGGAGCCACACTGGGTATAGGTCCTTAGCTGAGAGTGCCCTGGGAGCCACGCGGTGAGGGATAGTAAGGGGGCTTCCCTAATGTCCCTTTTCAGGTACAGTTTTTCTTTTTAATTTTAGCTGCTTAAACTGGAGCCGCACTGGGTATAGGTCCTTAGCTGAGAGTGCCCTGGGAGCCACGCGGTGAGGGATAGTAAGGGGGCTTCCCTAATGTCCCTTTTCAGGTACAGTTTTTCTTTTTAATTTTAGCTGCTTAAACTGGAGCCACACTGGGTATAGGTCCTTAGCTGAGAGTGCCCTGGGAGCCACGCGGTGAGGGATAGTAAGGGGGCTTCCTTCAAGTAAGGAGATGCATCCGGGCAGGAGGATAGGGCAGTACCTGCTAGAATTTAGGTATAGGGAGAAATCTTGTATCCCAAAAATCCATAAATGTCTGGAGAACCCTCCTTTGTATCCCATAGTGGAAGCAAAGGGATTTATTACCTTCCCCATCACAAAATGTATAGATTTATAAACAAAAGGGGTGTTGGAGAAATTAATCTATTTGTACAAAGACTCATGGGACTTCCTATCAAAAGTTTCCAATGATTTATATATGGACCACTATCGATGTGACTTATATACAGTCATTCCACACAAGGAAAGATTAGATTGTTTTTTTTTTTGTTTGTTTTTTGAGTTCCTCAGTGAGAATTCCAACATGGAACCTACCAAAGTCTCCACTATTAGGGTACTATGGAAGTAGTCCTTGAGAATAACTTTTTGATCTTTGAAAATCAGTTGTTTAAACAGACTAAAGGGGCTGTCTATGGGGGCAGCTTGTGCTCCCATATATGCAAACATTGTACTAGACCAATGGGAGAAGCTTTTTGTTTTTCCTTCTGAGTTCAAAGATTGTTGGGCCTTATATGGGCGTTATTTATATGACAAAATTATATTCTGGAAGGATGGCCAAAATAAACTGGAGGAATTTTTTTCAATATTTAAACTCAACTACCCCTTTTTTAAGGTTCACCATGGAAGTTAATTTGGATAAAGTTAACTATTTATATGTTAGTCTATTCAAAAATATTCAATTACAGCAGTTTGAATCTTCCTTGTATAGGAACCCCACTTATTCTAACTTTTTACTTCATTTTGATAGTTGGCACCCCCTCCATCATAAGAAGGACTTTGGTGAAGGGGCAGAGTGTGAGACTGGTGAGTGTGATTTCAGAAAACCATATTTATCTTGAAGAATGTAATAAAACTAAAGGGAATGTTGACTAAGAGAGGATATAAAGAAGTTATGTACTCACCATAACGTTCCATGTTTGTTGTCCATTTCGCCATTCATTCTTACTGGCTGGGTTCAGAGCTGATCCTCCGCTCTGACTCGGCTGCATACTATAGCTTGAAGTCTTTAACTTGGCTCGTGGCTGAACATCTATCCCATCATGCAGTATGCTATTCCCCAGATCTTATTTGCTGCTATCCATAGCCATATATGTACACTGATCTTATAATAAAGGATACTTAAACAGGGAGAAAGACAGAGGAGCTCCTTGTCCAAGGAAAGAAATCCTCCAGGTGCTGTAGAAGTCTTAGGCAGGGGGAAGGTAGGAAGGTAAGAATGAATGGCAAGATGGATAACAAACATGGAATGTTATGGTGAGTACATAACTTCTTTATGTTATGTTGTCCTATCTCGCCTTCATTCTTACTGGTTGGGACAGCATCCCTAGCACCATATTCCCAGGGTGGCTCATGGGAGAACATTTTTCAGCACAGTGGACCCAAAGGAGGCCCTGTCCCTGGAGGCTAAATTGACTTTGTAATGAGTGATAAATGTGTGAGGTCTTGCCACTGTTATAGTCATAAATAAATAACATTAAGAATTTACCTTATATGCCTTTAGTCAGGAACAACATTTCAGGATGTGCAAACAGAAATTTTATTCTTATAGCGCTGGGAGACAGTCTTCATAATTCTTGATGAAGCATTCTCACTTTACATATAAAAACTGTAATTTTATACATTTGCTTATCAAACTGCTCATGCAATTTCATGACATTATAATGACTGCGTCCTATAGAAAACTTTGCAAATACCCTCATCCCTCATGATTTTCGCCTTAGACTTCACGTGAACACCTTCCTATACATGATTCACCTGCTTCCAAAGGGTCTTGTTTCTGACCTTGGATGTTTTAAACCTGCTCTAGCAACAATGCACTCTTAGCCTGGAGGAGTCAGGCTAATAAATTCCTTTTTGTAATAACTACACGCCTCACTTCATGGAACACATACTATTCTCTCTTATTACATACTAAAAGAATGCAGTTTAAAAGACAGCAATACTGTAGCTTATGAATCTGTATTTTTCCCAGCCCTGCATACAAATATTTGCTTTTTAACAATCATATTATAGCATCATTAATAAACTGAAACCATAAAAATCTACTGCCAATCATTAGTGGACCGGAGTTCCACTATGGTGACCCCTAACCGGGAAAAGCCAAAAAGACAAACAACAACAACAATAAACTGAAATTAATATACATTTTAATAAGCTGGTCTTGTCCCTTAACACCATGTAGCAGTGGCACAAATACTGTCCATTGACAGTTTAGCTAGATAAGCAGATGACATTGCCAAGGCCCTAGTACAGTGACCCTTGACTTTGAATGGTAATTGTCTGTTGTTAGAATTGTAAATAAAGATAATACAATTTGAGAGCCAGTTTGAGAGTGAGACTTTAGAGACTGGCATGCCTTTTTTGGTTTCTGAAAAGGAAACGAACAATTGATCCAACTTCCTGAAATCTTTAGTTCTACGTAGATAGAAGTGAAGTTGTCTATGCACATCTAACTGGTGTAGCTTGTATTCTGCCTAGTTGCCATGACTAGGGAAAAAACACTGTCAGCTCAATAGATTAGTTTAAGTTATTTTGTGAACACACCTTACGTAAAAATGATGGGTTTGTCCAGAGAGATACCCTATCCTTATGGAAGATTAAATATGGAGGTCTGATTGACAAGGCTTGCAATTCCGAAACACTTCTTGCAGAGGTAATAGACACTAAGAAAGTTATCTTCCAAGACAGAAATCTGAAGTCACAAGATGATGATGGTTCAAAAGGGGGCAAGGTCAGATATGTTAGAACAAACTTCAAGTCCCATGGCAAGAGTGGTTCTTTAATGGGGGTCTTAATAAGCAGGTACCTTTTAAAAAGGCTTTACATAATCTGTGTGACATCAAGTTCGAAGTTCTGTCACCTATATGAAAATTAGAGATAGCAGCTAATTCCACCTTGATAGTAGCTGCTGCTAAACCTTGTTGAAAAAGCTCTGATAGGAACTCAAGAATAGAAGAGATCAGAGCAGAAAAGGGATCAATGTTTTTACTCTGTGCCCAGAGTGAGAACCTTTTCCATTTGCTAGAGTATAGCTTCCTAGTTGTAGCCTTGTGTGAGGATACCAGAATGTGCTTAACTACTGGCATAAAATTCTGAAGCCTGACTAAGTTGGGAACCGGAGAAATCATGCTGTCAAGTTGACTTGGAGGGAGGGGTGGAAGGTTCCCGACATATGAGTCAAAAGGTTTGGAATTAGGCCCAGAGTCCACGGTTCCTCCTGAAGATGTGGCCGGAGGAAGGGAAACCAAATCTGACGAGGCTAGTATGGGATGATGAGAATTATCTGGCTTCCCAACAAGTAGGCTTTCTGAATGACTTGTGGTATTAGGAGGAATGAGGGAAATGCATACAGTAGTCCCAAGGGCCAGTCGTGAACAAGAGCATCCCTGGGTGACTCCCCCAGAGGGGGGATTAGGGCAAAATAGCTGCTGCATTTAGCATTCATGGGAGTGGCAAATAGGTCACAGCAAGCCTGGCCCCATTTCTGGAATATCCTTTCTGCTATCTCTTATTTGGGACCACTTGTGAGGCATCAGAATTGCTCTGCTCAGCCTGTCTGCTATCACATTGGACTTCCCCGGGATGTGAGTTGCTATCAGAAAGCATTGGGAAGAGACTGCCCATTGCCATACTCTGAGAGCCTCTCAGCAAAGGGGGTACGACTTGGTTCCTACTTACTTGTTTATGTACCAAACCACCAACATATTGTCTGACTGAACTGCAATTGTTCCTAGTGAAAGACAGTCGTGAAGTGCTTGCAACCCTATGAGCATTGCTCACATCTCTAGAACATTGGTATGCAAATGGTTCTTGTGTTCCTGCCATGTGCCTTGGACCATCCTCCTCGGATAATGACCCCCCCCCCAATCTGGGAGGCATCCATGGTCACTATTGCCAGAGGTTGTTGTGGTGTAAAGGGTCAACCTAACGTGACATGACTGGAAAGGAGCCACCATCTTATATCCTTATTGCAAGACTCTGTAATTCTGATCTGGTGGGACATGAGAAATTTTTGTAAAGACCACTGAGAAATGAGAAGCCACTGAAGAATTCTCATGTGCATCCTGGCTAATCAAACTAGGGTTATCGTTGATGCCATCATTTCTAGAACTTTCAAGACTGTTTTCATTGTTGCTTTTGTCTTTGGCAGGAGATCGGAAATTTGTTGTCTGAGTACCAAAACTCTTTCTGCAGGTAACTTTGCCATCATAGAGACAGTGTCTAATTCTGCTCCTATAAAGATAATATGCTGACAAGGCAGATTTCCCTAAGTTTATTGTTATCCCTAATCGAGAACAAATTTGTAAAATTTGGTCTCTTGACTGTTGTAGTAGATGCCTGGTGGAGGCAGTCAGGAGCCAATCATCTAGATATGGAAAAACCTGGATTCCTAGCTGTCTCAAGTGAGCCGTGACTACTGCCATGCATTTGGTGAACACTCTGGGGGCTGTAGTGAGACCAAAAGGCAGATCTCGAAACTGATAATGACTGGCTCCCAGCTGGAAGCGTAAGTAACTCCCTGATGCTCTGTCCATTTTTATGTGGTAGTACGCATCTTGGAGGTCTAGTGAGCACATCCAATCATTTTTCGCTAAAAGGGGAAGAATTGACTGCAGTGTCACCATTTGGAACTTGGACTTCTTCATGGATTCATTTAGTTTGCTGAGATTCAAAATGGGTCTCCAGTCCCCTGTTCTTTTTGGCACTAAAAAGAATTTTGACTAAGTTCCAAATCCTTTTTGGTCTGCGGGGACTTCTTGGATGACTCTTTTGTCTAGCAACGTTTGAATCTCTATAGTTGCCTGTTCCCTTACACTGGGTGGAATGTCCGGGATACTTCGGTGTTGTGGGACAGGAAAAGGGGATGGAATAACCTCTGGATATTATACTTTGTCCCCACTTGTCTTTTGTGATATCTCGCCAGGCTTCTGGGTACAAAGATAATTGCCCCCCCGACTGCCTCCAGAGTAGGACAGACGGGCCTCCTTTCAGGAGTGCTGAAAGGGTCGGCAGCGAAAGGAATCACGGTTACCTTGATTTTGCAGGCCCCCTCTGCCTCATGGATGGCGTCTACCATTATTGCCTCCCCCTCTGCCCCTGGGGAAGGATTCACCACGTGCTTCCAGAAAAAAACTCCCTGGGATTTCTTGAACCACATTTTTCCACCTTTCTGACCCTTAGGCTAGGGTCTGGAAGGGATGAAAAAACGCACCCCAACGGCAGAGAGAATTTTTCTTTCCTGCTCACATCTGGTGAGTGTGTCTTTGTGTTTTGGTCCAAAGAGTGAGGAACCATCGAAAGGGAAGTTGACAAAGGTAGACTTAAAAGGTTCTGCAAAATTACACAAGCGCATCCAGGACTGCCTCCTTAGGGAAACATCTGAACCCGCTGCCCTGCTCACTTCATCCGCTGCATAGGAAATCAGCCGTATGGAGGAGTTAACTATGGAATTTAAGATGGATAGCTGAGAGGTCACTTTGTCTGAAACCGCTGCAGCTAGTGAACCTTGCAGAGTATATCCTATTCCTTCAGGAGATCTCTTTGTAGCCTAGTGAAGTGCATAAGGTAGTTCAGTGAGGATAAAGATTGCTGATGAGAAAATACACTTCCCATATCTGTCCATCGTTCGAGACTCCTTGTTCGGTGGATGGACAGATAAGGACGTTTCAGAGAGTTCCTTCTTGGTGGCTGCTGCCACCACCATAGCATCTACAGGGATGCCTTTAGTAAGAAAGTCTTTTTCCGCTGGAGCTGTTATGAATTTATTTGGTCTCCTAGGGACCGGTTCCATAGTGTCTTGTGACTCTCATTCCTTTTGACTAACCAATTCCATTAGTTCATCAAAAGGCAGAGACACCCAGGAGGCTGAAGGTTGAGATCCGAAGGCCTTCAGGTACACAGACTCCTCATAAGAAGAGGTGATGAGCTTCCAGCTGCCTCTCTGTTTCAGGATTTCTAAGATATCTGCAAAGGAGATATCTTCAGAGGGCGACCGTGGGGACCCTTTTGACTCCTCGAGTTCAGTGTCTGAGGTGAATTACTCATCTGGTGAATCCAGATGCTTCCTCTTGCATGTTTTCTTTAAAGAAACCTCCTCAGAAGGGTATTCTGGGGAGGTCTCAGGAGAGAGGGACTCACCAAATGAGGCTACCTGAGGTCCTGAATCTCCGCTGTCCTGAGGATGGGATGGTGTTGAGACAGATACTGGTGCCTTAGGAGGAAGACTAACAATACCCTTGTGTAGCGCTGTAGGAGGGGACAGTACACTCCTCAACAGCTCGAAAGCAGATCCCCCCAGCTCCACTCCAAGGATGCCCCCAGTTCCATACAAGTAGAAGGAATCCCCGGCTCTAAGGAGACTGGGTCCAAGCCCGATGTAGGAGCCGAGCTCACCTGTGCCAAAGCCCCGAGAGGTAAGCTCGGAACGGAGAAGACTCGGGTCCGAGCGTTCCCCTGGAACCGACCAGAAAGCTTCATCTCATAGACACCCCAGAAAGCACTGAGGGTGTCAGAGCAGACAACGGTTCCAAAATCTCTTGGATGGGTTTCGGTACTGAAGATTCTACATCAAACGGTAATTAGCACTCTGGCTCCGAAGATCCAGCTTGGCTCAGAGGAGGAATCAACGTGGATGAAAGAGTCTTAGTTGACTCTGGAACCGGTTGGGTCAGAGCCGAAAATAATTTAGCCAGTGCCTGAGACTTCAGAAATCTGCGCACCACCCATTTCACATCATCATCTGATAAGCTTCTAGAGGACCTGAAGGAAAGGGTGGGTGAGTGAGATCTCGCCAATATGGGAGATCTTAAGGTAAAGGAGACCGGTATTAACTCAGTGGACCAGCTCCAAAAGCTAGTCTCTTTTGGCCCCAAAAGCTGTGGAGCTGAAGGACATGACTTGTCCAATTCTATGATCTCTCTCTGTGTTCCAAATACTGTAGAGCAGAAGAGACTGACTTGTCCGAAGAAATTTTTAGTATTTTCTCAGGTGGTTCCGAATGACCAGATGAGGAAGAAGAAGAAGAAGAAGAAGAAGAATGTCTCTTTGAAGGTTTGTCACTTCTTGAAGAAGGGGACTTGGGTTTAGAGGAGGTACACTGGCTTTCTAAAGCTTCAGAAAATGTAGTATTTAGAAGCCCTCTGACTATCAACTTATTCTTTCTCTCCTGCAAAAATGCGGGAACTAAAAGAGTGACAGAAAGTACATGACTCCTGCAAGTCATTGGTCCCCAAACAATAAACACATACACTATGACCATCAATTAGAGACATTTTTTGTAAACATTTCTGACACTTTTTAAAGCCAGATGGCTTTGGTTCCTTCTCTCTCCCTTTCTTAGACATTATAATAAGGAAGCACAAACTGCAAATACTATAAATTTAAAGCATTAACTACAAAAAACACACGCAATATATGAAGCCTAATAGCACTCTATAAGAAAGTAAACATATAGCACATCTACTTTAAGAATATATATATATATATATATATATATATATATATATATATATATATATATATATATATATATATATATATCTATAGAGAGAGAGAGAGAAGAGAGAGAGAGAAATATAGCTCTGCCCTCTAAGTTAAATGGGCGCTAGGCCCTCTAACTTAAATGGACCTAGCACTGCTATTAAATTAGAAATAAAAACAGCTACAGGAACAAAGATTAGTTAAGCCCTATAATTTAAGTGGGCACTTGGCTCTCTAACTCAAACAAGCCAAGAAACACTAACAAAGAATACACACACACACACACACACACACACACACACACACACACACACACACACACACACACACACAAAAACGGACTTCACTAAAGAATTCCGATGGGATAGTAAAGAAGAAAATAGACCCTGCAAATAAGCAACAATCACAGTAGTGTAAATTTAAACAGCACACACAACAGCAGAGAGAAAACTATCTGCATAAACCAGCTATAACTAAGTGCAGGACAACAGCAGTTAAGCAAAATACAAGATATATACATTTTTCAAAAACGTAGCCAAGGCCAAGGAGAAGAGCCAAACAAGATCTGGGGAGTCACACACTGCATGATGGGATAGGTGTTCAGCCACGTGCCAAGTGAAAGACTTCGACCTACAGTATGCGGCCGAGCTGGAGCCAAGGATCAGCTCCGAACTCAACCAGTAAGAATGAAGGTGAGACAGGACAACATAACATCCAGAGTTATTTGTCCAGGATATTTTTACTGAGGTTTCAAGAAAAGGGAAGTGGGTATTTATAAGCCACTGCTAGGGGCCAATACATCTATTAACAATTTGAGTAGAAATTATCAGAATTTTACGAACTGTGAGGATTCATTTCAGAAGGCCTGCATTCTTCCCTTTAGAACACAGTTTTATGCTACTCAGGATATTATTCAAAGAAATTGGAATTTATTCAGGATTTACCAGGACTACATCAATGTTATAATGGAAAAACCTAAGATAATTTATAAAAGAAACATTAGTTTTAAGATGTTATTAGAAAGACCCCATTATATCACTGAAGATGGGCATATTTTTTATTTTATTTATTTTTACGCTTGTCACGGTGCGTACCTTTTACAAGCTTCTCTATATAGCGTTACCCTTTCCTGCAACTTATTTTTAGCGTCCCTTACCCAGACCAGCCTCCACGTGGTCCCCCACTACTTACAACTGGCGTTCTCAGGGAGCTGTAGCTCTTTAAGACTTTATTTACGCCAAAGGTGTTGATATTACTGAACTGTCTTGTACACTGTTTTCATTTCATGCTCTCAGAAAAAGCCTTTTAGCTCTGTTGTGACATTATTGCACCTATGTACATAATGAATGTTATTTTTTGACCTAAACATATTGAAGCAACATTATATCTAACTTGCATCCCTCTTGGGATCCTGTAATCATTGGCTATAGACGCTAGGCTGTGGATGTTGTGACCTGCCATTTCTCTAGTAACTGCTAACTGCTTGATACTCATGTTGAAGAGTAGAACTTGATTACACATTAGGGTCGATGTCGCTAGCTTAAATTACATTCTAGTATGTAACTGTTGCATGGGTGTTTTTGAGCCCTACTGTGTTTCACTAGCGGTCTAACTAAACCGTTTTATACAGTGTGTTTTGGGTTAGTCTCTGTACTGACCTTGTTTTTAGTTTTAAGGCATATGTTCTAGTTATCTGGTACACACTTCATTGACTAATGACTTTATTTTCCTTTGTCTTTCTCTCTCTTCCTATATAATTCTCAGACTGTACACCTGGGTTCCTGTCCTTCCCTAGCCAAAGAGGCCCTGTGGACATCATATTAAGCACCATAATCCTGAATAGGATTTTACGTCCTCCCCAATAAGACTGTCTACCCAGAGTTGACCTTTTTTGGAAAGTATGTCCTATTCTTGTACTGTTTACCTTTACTCTCCAGGATATTTTTGCTCCCCTACCAAGTTAACCAGCAGCCCCCCCTCTAGTTGTATTTTAGATCCTTTCTCTTTCCCTCCTCTCCTCGGCTTTGTCCTTGGGGAAACTCTCCCACTACCCAGACTTTTTTTTTCTCTTGGTGAACTCCCTTCTTGCTCTGTCTCACATCTTTCCAGACCTGGCCACTAGGTGGCGCCCTTTATACTAGGAAACATACTACTTTTTTTCTTTCTCTTCCCCATATTTTTTGGAGTATTCCACTACAAATTGCACTGTCTTTTTTATTTCCACATTAGACCTCTGCCTCTTGCTATCCCTTACATCTAACTCCTCTACCTTACCCACTACTATCACCTACCCCCCCACTCACCACATATCCCCACTAATTTTTTACTCTTTAGCTCACCCCTACCTTTACACTTGCTTCTCTCTTCTTCCCTGATTGTTTTCTGCCACTGATCGCCTCACTTGCTCTTCCCCGCTCCGTTCGATCCGCTCACTCCGCTCCCCTCCCTACCCCCAATTTCCACCCACCCCCAGGGGCCCTACCTTTATACTTGCTCAGACACACCCCCAATTAACTAGCATCCTATCTCATTTCCTGTTCAACATCACCTATTAACACTATACTCCAAGTCCTACCACCACACCCTCTATCCACAATCTTATCTAACTGCCACACCTCACTCTACTATCACATACCACATAGTCCTAAACTTGCTAACCTCATCTCACTAATAACATGCCTTTAAGTCTTAACTCACTCTTTTCTCTTCTACTCCTTAACATCCTTCTTTATTACTATACTCTTACCTCCTATGAATATCTTATGCTTAGCCAACCTCCTGTTTTAGCCAAACACACCACATCTACACTTCCTCTACCTGAACAAACACATATTAATATCCTGTCAACCTGTCCCTACCTTCCCCCTCTCTACCACAAAGTACACCATTACAGATTCCTAACCTCTAAACGGTTTTATCTAATACCCTGCAAAAACCTAAAAGTATTTCAAGTCCCACAAACACTTTTACTGATACATGGGGACATCCACCCCAACCCTGGTCCCAATTCTCTCCTCAGCCACACCCCTACTAACCAAACTGCTAATAGTTCTGGTTCACCTTTCTCCACTGACTCCCTCTCAATAGCTCACCTAAATATTCGCAGCATCAACAATAAAATCACACAACTCCATGCTTTAATGGATTTCTATGCCTTTGATATTCTCTGTCTCACTGAAACTTGGCTTAAACCAGGTACCAAAGACAACAAAATCACTCCCCCAGGCTATAGCACCTTAAGGCAAGATCGTCTTAACAAAAAGGGCGGGGGAGTGGCCCTATTATACAAATCCCAACTACAGGTAGCCTTAATTGACTCCCTGCCCCCCTCCCCAGCTAATGCTGAAATACTCTGTACCAAACTCCAAGTTAATAAAACCAAGGCTATATATATAATATGCTCCTACATCCCTCCAGGCAATAACGTCAACACACTAGAAAATATCATAAGCTGGGTCTCCTGTGGCTTTCCTCAGGAAACCATAATCTTAGGAGACTTTAATATTGACTGGAACTCCTGCATATCTCCCAAACCCACCATTCACCTTAATCTCTTTAACTTTCATCAAACCATTAACTCCCCTACTAGAATGCACAAATCAACCCACAAACAAACCATTCTAGATTGGATACTGATTAACAACAATCCCCTCTCTTATAAAACTGGAATACTCCCTGACAATATCAGCGACCATCTCCTTACCTATATCACTAAACAAAAATACAACAGTCCAAAGCAAGCTACCTATCGTACTGTACACAACAAAACACCTCCCAATAGATGAAGCAGTTACCCATTTCAACAACACCTTCCTACAAATTCTCCAGCATCATGCCCCATCTCGTTTAATTAGACTAGGCTCCAAAGCAGCCCCATGGCTCTCCAAAAAGACTAAACAAACAATGCTAGCTAGAAATAAATTATGGACAAAATGGAGGTCCACTAAAAACCCAACTGACCATCAAAACTTCAAACACCTGAGAAACACAACAAAGAAACTCACCATTCTGGATAAAAAGAACTATTACTTTCAGTATCAACAAAACCAAAACCCCAAACAATTTTGGTCAGGAATAAATAAACTGCTCCATCCAGGGAACACCAAAACACCTACACCAGCTAGCCTAGCTCAGACCCAACCTAATATAATAGCCAACACTTTCAATAACTTCTTCTCTCAAACAGTCGCCTCTCTAGCAAACACCATGACTCCCCCCCTTTCCCTCCAAATAACCTCCACCCAAAACAGCACCCCCACGCTAAAATTTAATACAGTCTCCACAACCTATATACGTAAGTTACTCTCTAAACTTAAACCTTGCACCCCTTCTGCCGACAAGCTACCAGCTGAATATCTTCAACTAGCTGCAACCGAACTAGCCTACCCAGTCTCCATCTTAATAAACAGAACTATAACCGAATCCAAAATCCCATCCTGTTGGAAAATCTCCCATTTCATTCCCCTCCATAAAGGAGGTAACTCTAACGAACTCTCCAATTCTCGGCCTATTGCCCTTCTATCTCCACTATCTAAAATAATGGAACGCTGCATACACCATCAACTCTTACATCATCTCTTGCAAAACAACTTACTCGTAGACTCACAACATGGTTTTAGGCCCCACCATAGTACTTCTACTGCCCTTCTCTCCTTCACTGACGTAATCAACAAAAATCGCAATAACAACCTTTTCTCCTCTGCACTATTCCTGGACCTCTCGAAAGCATTCGATATGGTCAACCATCAACTTCTCCTACATACTTTAAAATCCCTCTCACTTGATTCACTAGCACTACAGTGGTTTGACTCTTACTTGACAAATAGAAAACAAGCAGTCCTCTGGGACAGCCATCTATCCTCTCAGCTCCCAGTTACTATTGGCGTCCCACAAGGATCCATCTTAGGTCCCCTCCTTTTCTCAATATTCATAAATAACCTGCCCACTTCCCTCCCTACATCCACTTGTATACAGTATGCTGATGATTCAACTCTCATCTGCTCTGCTCCATCCCCAGTAGAACTCCACTCCTCTACCCAAATGGTCTTTACAGCAGCAGAAAAATGGTTCCAACATATCTGTCTCCTCCTAAATCCCAAAAAAAAACAAACTTCTACTTTTCACCCCAACCCTTAAATCCACCCCAATCTCTTTTTCCATTGTGTCCTGCAATGGCACTATCATTAAACCTGACCATTCCACCAAACTACTAGGCGTTACCATAGACAATCAGCTAAACTTTGACTATCACATTGATTTAACAATCAAGACAGTTAATAAAAAAATAGGTGCCCTCTACAGACTTAAGTCCTTTCTTACTGCCACCTCCCGAGTGTCTCTTGCCCAAACTCACCTCATCTCTACACTACTGTATGCCTCTCCATCTTTTATCAACATTTCTAAAGCTAACCTTCATAAACTTAATACAGCCTACCATAGTATTGCCAGGTTTGCCACAGGCTCCCCATTCCGTACTCATCACTGTCTTAATTTAAAAAAACTTAACTGGCTAGAACTTCCAAACCTAATACTCCTGCAGCAATTAGTCATCACTTTTAAAATTCTACATTACCCCTCCAATACACCCATACTGAATAACCTCATCACACCTTATAAAAATCTTACTACACTTCGTTCAGCCAACAAGCTTCTAGTAACTACTCTTAAATCTCATAATAAAGCAGGTGACTCCTTATTTGCAAACACTGTTGGATCATATTGGAATAAACTTCCCAGAGAACTGACCTCCCTAGGCTCATCTCACCTTTTCAAAAAACAAATTAGAAATCATTTACAAAATCACTGGCTATGCCCATGCTCCAATCCTGACTGAGCTCAGCAAAGATTTCACCCTCTCCAGTCCCCTCCTTCTTCACTTCTACTGATTATTCCTAACTTCTGATTGATTTCCCTACTGACCAACTGCTTTCTTTCTCTTGCATCTTTTTTCACACTTCCTATATCCTCCTACTTCATGCTTTATCACTACATTCTTGTCACCTTTTCTTCTCTTACTCACTTACTGCCTACTTCTATGCTAAGCTATGTCATTAATATTAGTGCCAGGCACAACTTGTACTTTTCCACTTTGTGCATACTTCATTTCTGTTACTAACTCTCCTTATGTCACTTTTTTTTTTCTCAAATCCTCATCTTTCCATGACAATCTCTCTCTAGCTATTATTCCTTTTTAATATTGCCTCTCCACTGCTATCTCTTGCTATACTACCTCTGCATTTTTCTAAACTACATAATAACTGTTCCTTTACCTGCTTTCATATTTTACACTGTTTATTTAATTGTTGTTTGCTTTTTGTCTTTGTTTGATTGTTTTTGATTCTTTGATTGTTTTGAACTGTAAAGTTTATAGTATGATAGTGGAGCTTTTCTCCTCGGGCCTCTGCTGAAAATGGACATGTATCCAGCCAGACTAGCCCGGTTAACAAATGTAAAATAAAATAAATAAAAATAAATATTATATAGGAAAAACTAAAAGGGCATTTAAAGATATAATTTAACAGCATTTATATGATGTAAAGAAATGTGATGAAAGAAACACCCTAAGTAAGCACAAAATCCACCATTTTAAATTCTGTATTATTGATCATGTGGGCATCAGACCCAGTGAGGGGAACCTGTGGATGACAAATTAGAATATATAAGGAATGTAGAAATCAAATTAGAGGTAATGCCACAGAACCCCCAGGTTTCAATGATTATATAACCCTAGCTAGTATTTTGAGAGTTAAGGCTGCCTATTTGATGTACTTTTCCTGGCTTGATTAGTGAAAATGGTTTAATTTATTTTATTTTTTCCCTTTGTATTGATTTTTTTATTAATTATTCGAATGGTCACACAGATGGTTGGCATATATGTTTTTTTTAAGGTATCAATTATGCAATTTCAAAACATTGTTGGCTTGAGTTTTGAATTTTTAATGGAATTACTGCCAGAGTCTTTAAGGCTTTATTATTATTTAATTATGTTCTAATTAATGTTTAAGTGATTGCGCATAAGCTGTTTGTTTAAAAGAGGGCTATGAGTCAGTTTAAGTCACTCTGATTAAGTCCAGTGTTCCCAGACAAACGCGTTTTTACTTCTGCCTCCTTCCCGTCTTTATTAGTTGCAGGTTGTGGTTGGTGTTACTGGTTAAAAGCTCCAACATATTGCATGAACACAGAACATCAGAATATAGCAAATGTAAACATCTGGTTTACATAGTCATTTTTAAATATACGTATAATATGATATAATATAATAGAACATTGCTGAAAAGGTCGACATTTTTACAAGTATAATACAGAAAAATATAATATAAAGAAATAGTAAGACTGTCTAGTGATAAAAGTAAACTTAGTTTGTTGAAATCAGAAGGGATGCAGAGAGACAGGAGCAAAGGTGAGATAAGTAGGGAAATATATGAAATCAATAGAGATAAAAAGAACAGTGATTAGTTGATACAAGGATTATTAATAAATTGACAGTGTCACAGATGAGAGAGAGTGAAGACTGCTAAGTAAAGAAGGGAATGTGTGTATACATGAAAAGAGAAAGTATATTTATAAAGTTAATAGAAAAAGAGTTATTTACAAATTACAAATGACTATTTGCAGAATATGTACTTAGGCAGAATAGCAAGCAAGATTTTCAGCAGTGGAACAAGAGAAGACACCAAGGAGAAGGATAGTAGATCATAAAAATGAAAATTATAGCTGGAGGATGTGAATGGAAAGGATAGCTGCAAAAAAAAGGGAGTGAAAGGTAAAACAGTGGATAGAAGATTGGGGTGGGGCTGAAAGAGAAAAATGGATTATAGGATGGGACTAGCCTAGTATGCAGCATGAGCACAGCCAGGAATTAGGAATGATTTTAAAGAAGTTTTGAACATATGCAAGTTGGATGATGACCTGAATGTTATAGGGAGTGAGTTACAGGTTTTTTGCTACAGAGTTAAGAGTACAGGGAGTGTCCTAAAGATTTTTTTTTTATTTTTATTTTTGGTTGTATGTTTGTGTTCGATAATGAGATGTTTATCATTTGATCTTAAATGCCACTGTGGGGTGTAATTTTGGAAAATGTTACTAAAAGCAGGACAAAGGACTGTTCATTACTGTGATGTGATTAATTTGATGTATGTAAGATGGTGAAGCAGTTCTAACCAATTTAGTTCTTTTAGAGCAGTTTAGTGGTGGATTTGATTAGGTTTGTTTGCAGCAAAGTATGCAATCCTATGACATTGCTCAAGTTTAGTTGTTAGAGAGGTCTGAAAGTTTTTAAGGATGGCTGCTCCATACAGAAGTGACAATATTAGTAAAGTGTTAGCTAGGGTTATTTTAGTATTAGCTGCAAGGAAATTTTTATTCAGTAGGGCATTCCTAACTTTTGCTGTGCTATTTTAATTGCATTTAACATCTTCTTTCGGCTGTTCCATTAGGGGTCGCCACAGAGGATCATCTGTTTCCCTCCTCAGCACATATCCAAACCAATACAATCTCTCCTCTCTGACTTTGTCTCCAAACAGTCCAACCTGAGCTGACCCTCTAAAATACTGATTCCTAATCCTGTCCATCCTCATCACACCCAATACAAACCTTAACATATTTAATTCTGCCACCTCCACCTCTGGCTCCTGTCTTTTTGTCCATGCCACCGTCTCCAATCCATATAAAATAGCTGGTCTCACTACCCTCTTTTAGAACTTCCCTTTCACTCTTACTGGTATCTATCTGTCACAAATCACTTCTGACAACCCACTCCACCCTGCCTGTACTCTCTTCTTCACCTCTCATCCACACTCACCATTACTCTGAACTGTTGATCCCAAGTATTTAAACTCATCCACCTTCACCAACTCTACTCCCTGCATCCTCACCATTCCTCAAGCCTCCCTCTCATTCACACACATATATTCTGTTTAGTCCTGCTAACCTTCATTCCTCTCCTCTCTAGAGCATATCTCCAACTCTCCAGGGTCTCCTCAACTGTTCCCTACTCTTGCTACAGATCACAGTGTCATCCGCAAACATCATAGTCCATGGGAACTCCTGTCTGATCTCATGTCAACCTGTCCATCACCACTGCAAATAAGAACGGGCTCAGAGCTAGGGTCAAAATTTCTATCCTGTTTATTCCTAGACTTGTCTAAGGCCTTCAGCACTGTATCACACAGCAAATTCCTACACAAAATGTCTCCCTTTGGCCACTCACACTCTACTGTCACCTGGTTCAGATGCTACTTGTTTAACAGATGACAGTCTGTTCAATGGCTCTGCATCCTATCCATTTCCTACTAGTTACCACAGATTTACCCCGAAGTTTTGGTCCCCTGCTAATATTCACCAACAATCTCTATATGTCTTCCCAACAAGCCTCACTCATAAAATATACATATACAAAATAACACAAGAAACCTTTACCGCCTATGAAAGCTAGCTCCAACAATCTCAAGTACTACTGAACCCTAAAAAAACTAAATTACTTCTGTTTTTTCCCAACTCATATAGCCTTGGCAAATGTAACTTCAAAATCATCTCCCTAAACAACGACACTGAAGTAGTATCTCATACTAAATTGCCTGACATTACCATAGATGATAGCCTAAAATTTGACTTACATATTTTAAATACAATTATTGCAACTCAACTGAAGTATAACCCACTTACTTTAGTTTTTTGAAGGGGAGGTCCTGCCTCTAAACATAGTAAGCTTCTCTGCAAAGGTTCCAGGGGCTGTTGACAGTCGTCAGTCTGTGCACGCTGCTTATCTTGACCTGGCTAAGGTTTATGATAATATTCCTCATGCTGGAATTCTTGAAAAATTAGACAAACTTAATATAAGCCCCTATATTGTCTGCTGGATTGCAAATTGGCTATCCAAAAGATCCAAAGATGTGAAAGTTCTGGCACACTCTCTGAATGTACAACTGTAACAAGTGAGGTGCCACATAAAATCACTGCTAGGCCCTCTCCTGTTTAGCATTTATTTTGCCACTTATACTAAACTGTTCCAGCAAGGTTGGAATGTGTACACACACGGTACACTGAAAGCAGTCTAAAATTAAATACAAAAAAGTATAGTGTAGTAATGTTCAGCAAAAAAAAAAAACTGCTCCTGCCTCATATGTTATAAATGGCACACTTCTTCACACAGAAACTGTCATAAGACACCTGGGCATTTATGTGAACAACTCTCTTTCATTTGATCATCATGTTTCTACCATAAACTCCTTCAATCAGGCCCAGTTAATTTCCAAGGCAATACATTCAAGAGCCAAAAAAGTCATCCTAACCCTGTATTCTTCTCTTATCAGACTTGTCAACAAATACAATGCCCCTTCTGGTATGTACAAATCAAGCTATAACACTCAACTGGAAAGGCCCCAAAGATTTCTAACCAAGAAAATGAAAGGTCTCAAATCTTTCAACTATCCCAAAAAATTAGCATGACTCTCTTTAAACTCAGAAGGCAACCAGCTGCTCTGAGGTGACCTGTGTCTAGCCTTTAGACCAGTTAAAGTCCGGCTCCGGGATTCAGCAAGCCGTATTTTCCATACAGGAGCTCCTGCATGGAAAATGGCCACAGAACGATTCAGGATAGTGCTGTTTTCATGTGCACGAGCAGTCCTACACTGTTCTAGCATGGAAAACCGACAACTATGCAAATCACCTCATTTGCTGGTGAAAACCATGCAAATGAGGTGATTTAGCGATTCACCACGCTGCCAGGTCTCCATGGTAGAACACTGTCATGTACTCAGAAAATAACTGAGTACATTTCTGCAACTGATAAAACGGAGACATGACAACTCGTGGAAAAGCATGTATTATGTACATTAGACATGCTAATGGCCAAATATAAGGCCATTGGCATTAAAAAGTGATTATTATGAAAATGAAACTTTTTTTTTTGGCCGATCTCATCCGTTTAAGCATAGGGCAGTGGCGCGCAAATGGGATCGTCGTGCTGAAAATAAAAAAAAAAAAGCGAATACTCAATTTTAAGTTAGTTCTGCATTATGCCATTATAGTCAATGGCATGCAGAATGTAAACAATAGCAGTGAGCAGTGGTTGTCAAGGGGAAAGGGTCTGTGTTAGTGTAGTAACTACTCACCTCCACACTAGGGTATGCAAATGAAGGGAGTTATACTGAATCACATATTTCTTCAAAGTGTCAGCTTGTACCTAACCGTGTAGGTGCAGCAATGCAACAGTGCAAGTGTTAGGGCTGAATGATATTATAAAGGGGTGTGTCATGCTTGCTGCAAGCTCATTGGAGCTCTGTGGCCCGTGTTTGCCCTTAGCTAAGCACAGCTAAGGAAGGGGTGTGTCAGATATGCCTGAGTAGTGTGTACATATTTTAAATGGGTGTGCTCGCCGAGCAACGGTTTTAAACAAAAAAAAAAAAAAAGAGGAACATGCAGCACTGTTTACATCTGCACACTGTGTATGCGCAGCACTCCTTGGGGCTTAAATAGGAAGGAACTGGGAAAGGGAAACAGCAGCAGGAAGGCAATCAAGGAGAACTAGCATAGCTGTCAGGTGGAATGTATCAGAATCAACCAACTACACATGCAGCAGCCCAACACACTACTATAAACTATGCAAACACCTTTCAGACTGTTTTTTGGGGAAACAGCAGTAGAAAGGCATAGCTGGCAGATGGAATATATCAGAATTGGCCAATTACACATGTAGCAGCCCAGCAAACTACTATAAACTATGCAAACACCTTTCAGACTGTTTTTCCCCACAAACTCGACACCACTGGTGTACACAGACTAGGGATTTTTAACTGGCAAAACTAACTAGAAATGTTAGAGGCTGCTGCTGCTTTAATCCATCAATATGTACTAGAGACTGAGGGTGGTGAGGAGGAGAATGCTGACAACCGACCCACAGTGAGGAGGAGGAGGAGAAGAGTGAACAGACCCAGGGTAACTTACCAGGCCCTACAGGAGCTGGAGATAGTGGAGCGCTATAGGGTGGACAAGGACATTCTACAGCAAATCATTGAGCTGTGCCAGCCACCCCTCACACACAGAACTAACAGAGGCGAACCCATCCCAGTGGATACCAAGGTATATGTAAGCTTAAGAATACTAGCCACAGGTACCTTCCAAAGACCAGCTGGGGATATCATGGGGGTCTCATAGGGATCAGCATCCAGGGTACTCCACCAGTTCCTGGATGCCATGTCAGCACATCAGCGAGCACATATATTTCCCCAGCAGCTGTAAGGCAGTGACCAGAAGTATGCATCTCTTTCACCATACAGCAGAATACCCTGAGGTAGTTGGTGCTACAGACTGCACGCAAATCCACACAGCCCCCCACCATTGCCAAGGCCAGTACAGGCACAGAGGTACTCGGAAGAGGAACTTCCTGAGCCTGCCCCTGTAGGCAGAAGGAGGTGTGCCCAGTATGCCCAGGCCTTGGCAAAGAGGCAATGCATAGCACACACACTGACATTGTAGGGAGCCAGGGGCTGATACCTCTCTCTGACTCACACACACAGGAAAAGGGATGCCAAACATGACACTACCTGTGCTTTACCATGTACAGGAGTGTACTACATGTGTCTGATATAGTTAGCCCTCTAGCACCATCCTCAGTACTGGCCCAGCAACAAGGTAAGTCACCCTTCCTATCAATTACTGAATGGAGTAGTATATTCTGATAGTTGCATGTATGGTATTGATGCAAGCATGCAAGGGAATTGGGTGGCTGAATGGGATAGCAGCAGACAGCTGACAGCTATATGGGACAACAGGAAATCCATAACAAATACTGGTGTCAACATACTAGGCAGTACTACACAAGGTGACAACTCTCACCGCAGTACATGTGATGGCCCAAATAACTGTGGGTGTTAATAGGTCCAACAGATGGATGTCAATGAGGGTCACATAACCACTATCAGCCTCACCCAGCAGGACAGGTGTGGATGACCATAAAGAAAGGCTGGGCTAAAGTCCAGAAATGACGGTAATGGTGAACAGCCCCCCTCCAGACCTATATATACATACTACAACAGATCTGGCAGTTGCATTTTAGTTCTGAAGGGTAAGAAGTCTGAAACTGAAATCTATGCCATTAAAATCTAACATGTGTACTTTACTGATATGCCTCCTTTCTGCATGATAGGTCACAATACAATATGAAATGGAAGCCAGCAGAGTAACCAAAATACCAGTACAGTCATTGCAAATGTTTAAAGTCCTCAGTTGTGCACCCCCCCCCCACAAATCCCATGTAGAAATGCAGTAACATGTAAGTTTGAGGAGTAATATCACTGGAGCACAGATTGCCAGAGCTGTCCCAATCTATATTGCTGCATGTGTGCAATATGCATGGGTCAGTGTGGTAAGTTTGTTGTGTGTTTAATATTGCTGGAAGTGGTCAGCATGTGGGTCTGGATAGTTGTGTCTCAGTGGCCTAGGTACAGTACAGTGGCCGAAAGGGCCATGTTCCAGCAACTGCAGTGCCAACCACACTACTACACTCAGCTACACCCATGTCAGTAGTTGTACATACTCACTGTCCAGTGTCAATATCAGTCACTGTTGGAAAGCTGGACACGCCATGAATGGCGGCCCATACACAGAAACAGTACACGTGGACATAACCTACACAATATATGCTACAACCAACCATGTTACACAAACAGCATAGACAGCAATAGTTACAGTATCCCCCATATGTTACAACCATTGTGTCTCCATATTGGCAACCTATCTACAGATATCCTGCATAAACAGGTTGCTAGGTATAGCTGTACCACACAAAACCCTGAACTGGAGTTCAACCCTCCCTGGAATGGATGCACACACTCAATATAGAAGGTCATACTGGGCATGCTCCTACACTTACAGAAATGCAGCCCATGTCTGACAACACAGTGGACTACAGATATCAGTTACTCACAGATGTCTGTGCACACTCACCAAATTGTATACCATTGATAATTCGCACACACACACACACACACACACACACACACACACACACACTGGATAGGAATACTCACACATAGCTAAGGCCAACATAATAAAATATGTCAAACATACACACACAGAGGCGTGGGGAAGAGAATCCCATTATGAGGCCTTTCCCACCCAGTACACATCCCATTGGCCTATATCACATGATGTGCTTATGTCATTCACTGTAGAAATACCTTTGGTTAGCCCTCAGCCTTATAGTCTCAGGGGTGCTCGTGATAAATGTATAACACTACAGTACAAATAAGTATCCAGGTAGCAATTGTAATCTTAGTCCTGTCAAATGTAAAGTTGTGTGTGTGTGTGTGTGTGTGTGTGTGTGTGTGTGTGTGTGTGTGTGTGTGTGTGTTTCTAGATGAATATGGTTGAGGCCAGTCACACTCATTACAATCCCCATTGCCCTATTTAGCACTCCTGCTAATGTCAGTTACTCTAAAATAATCCTTTGGGCAGCTTGCAGCCCTATAAGCTACATGGCGCTTGAGATAACTGCATAACACTATAGTGTAGCAAACTAGTTAGGTAGGAGTTCTAATGCTGGTCCTGGTAACTGTGAAAATGTGTGTGTTTGTGTGAGATAGTGTGTGTGTCGTTGTAGAGACCTGCTTTTGTGGCCATTCACAGTCACTATACTTGCCTTACCCCTCTTTTAGCACTGCTACTGATGTCACTCACCTTAGAGGTATGTTTGGACATTGACCTATAAGCTCTATGGCGTGTGTGATAAATGTGGAACAATGTAGCAGCAATAACTGCACAGGTAGGGGTTTGAATCTCATTCCAGGTAAGAGTGTGTGTGTGTGTGCATGTGTGTGCGCGCGCGCGCGCGCGTGTGTGTGTGTGTGTGTGTGTACATACATGTGTCCATACCTTAAAGATTTTGGCCCCATTTACACCTAGTACACATCTCAGTGCCTGACTTTAGCAGTCTTGCAGTATCATTCACCTTAGAAGTACCTGTTGGCAACCCTAAACCATGTAAGGTGAGTGGTGCGTGTGGTAAATGCGTAACATAAAGGTCTGAAAACATAGTTAGATAGAGGTTTGAACTCACTCCTGGCAAATGTAAATGCGTGTGTAGGGTAAAATATTTTGTGAAATCTCCCACTCTCTGCATCACCCAATGCCAGTATTTGCAAGGGCTGGTGATGTTCCTCACTTTAGAAGTATCTTGGGACATCATCCATCCTATAAGCTCTGTGGCACGTGCAATAAATGCGTAACACTGTAGTAGCAATACATGGCTAGGTAGGGGTTTGAAACTCAGTACTGGCAAGCGTGTGTGTGTGTGTGTGTGTGTGTGTGTGTGTGTGTGTGTGTGTGATCAGTATCCTGTGTGGGTGGGAGTGTGATTGTGTAATAACAGGATCCATTGGGGGCGGTTTTTAATAAATTATTATATCAAGGACCTAGTATATGTCCCAATGTCCACATTACAAGGCCAACAGTTGTCAAACACCGTAAAGGCTGGTGTAGACAATACACAGCCCTAAATGTGTAGTGCCATGTGCAATGACTATGTGAAAGCATGGCTTAGTTAACAATATAGGCAACCCTTCTAATACTCAGATATCACTCTCCACCCAGGAATCACACACAAACACACTTGGCTAGGCAGCAACCACTATATCAGCAGTTCTGCTGCAAATTGCCTCACAGATAGTACCCACGGTGTGATTGCAGTGGACTCCATGTTGAACTGATGACCAGACATGACTGGTGTCACACAGGGTACAGACCCATGTCCTCTCATGTTTGGGATCTACCCTTCTGAGGTGCAGGAGAACACAAAGGCACCCTGGCTGATAATGTTTGCAAACAACAGTAAGGTAGGTGGTAGCATTCCCAATCCATGTGATGTTGACATCATGCCCAAAGGACACTTGACACCTATGACTACTGTCAGAACCTTGGACATTACCTCAATGCCAAGAGATGTGCTGCCATGACCCTTGGGAACACCATGGCTCACATGACGTAATACATTGGTGGTAGTCCACTGAACAGTGACATTATTATACCAGAATGGGGAACACAGGTTGACAGTCAGCTGCCTATTGACCACAACAGTGTTACTGACATCAGAAAGTACTTTGATGTGTTATATCACCTGACTGAGTGTGTGTTATCCAGCAAGTAAAAGGACATGGCACCCTGTTCCATCCCCTCAGTAGCCCAATCAGTGTGTACAGTGGCCCTTTTGCCATGTTCCCCACTGGACACCTGCAACAATTGTAGAGACTGCAAATGTACCCCACAAAGGGAATACCATGTCTTATACACATGCCTTGTATGGACAGACTCCAACAACACCAATGAATCTATCATACTGTCTATGTAGTTGCAGTCACTACCTCAGTTACACAGCCATGACTCACTAAACACGGTCAGGAATGCTACTTCTAAAGATACCAATCTCTCCACACAACATGCCCCAGAGACCTCAAGCATACTTCCACACTTAAAAGAACATGCATGTGGGATGTGCACAACCCAGACACTGTCCATATTATGGAATATAAATCACATATACGTGAATCAGTGCACATCACTGGCCACCCACAATAGAAATCTGGATGAGTGGATGGGGAATACAAAACCCACCCTTGGGGGATCACACTCCAGTGACTATACTCCTGAGCCACACTGGGGACTACTTTTATGTGGCCTGATGCCAGAATTTTCCCTTGGGTTAGCCTTGTAGAGCCGTCAGGCCCATTCACCTACTACACACCTATGAAGCAATGAACCTATGAATCTCAGTACTGGCAAATGTGTGTGTGTGTGTGTGTGTGTGTGTGTGTGTGTGTGTGTGTGTGTGTGTGTGTGTGTGTGTGTGTGTCATCAGTATCCTGTGTGGGTGGGAGTGTGATTGCGTAATAACAGGATCCATTGGGAGTGGTTTTTGCTAAATTATTATGTTGAGGACCTAGTATATGTCCCAATGGCCACATTACAAGTTCAACAGTTGTCAAACACCGTAGAGGTTGGTGTACACAATCCACAGCCCTAAATGTGTAGTGCATGTGCAATGACTATGTGACAGCATGGCTTAGTTAACAATACAGGCAACCCTTATAATACTCAGAGATTACTCTCCACCCAGGAATCATACACAAACACACTTGACTTGGCAGCAACCACTATATCAGTAGTTCTCCTGCAAATTGCCTCACAGATAGTACCCACGGTGTGATTGCAGTGGACTCCATGTCGAACCGATGACCAGATATGACTGGTGTCACACAGGGTACAGACCCATGTCCTCTCATGTTTGGGATCTACCCTTCTGAGGTGCAGGGGAACACAAAGGCACCCTGGCTGATAATGTTTGCATACAACAGTAAGGTAGGTGGTAGCATTCCCAATCCATGTGATGTTGACATCACGCCCAAAGGCCACTTGATACCTATGACTGTTGTCAGAACCTTGGACATTACCTTAATGCCAAGAGATGTGCCGCCATGACTTTTGGGAACACCATGGCTCACATGAAGTAATACACTGGTGGTAGTCCACTGAACAGTGACGTTATTATACCAGAATGGGGAACACAGGTTGACAGTCAGTTGCCTGTTGACCACAACAGTGCTACTGACATCAGAAAATATTTTGATATGTTACATCACCTGACTGAGTGTGTGTTACCCAGCAAGTAAAAGGACATGGCACCCTGTTCAATCCCCTCAGTAGCCCAATCAGTGTGTACAGTGGCCCTTTTGCCATGTTCCCCACTGGACACCTGCAACAATTGTAGAGGCTGCAAACGTACCCCACAAAGGGAATACAATGCCTTATACACATGCCTTGTATGGACAGACTCCAACAAGTCCAATGAATCCCCATATCATACTGTCTATGTAGGTGCAATCACTACCTCAGTTACACAGCCGTGACTCACCAAACAAGGTCAGGAATGCTACTTCTGAAGATACAAACTCTCCACACAACATGCCCCAGAGACCTCAAGCACACTTCCACACTTAAAAGAACATGCATGTGGGACATGCACAACCCAGACACTGTCTATCTTATGGAATATAAATCACATACATGTGAATCAGTGCACATCACTGGCCACCCACAACAGAAATCTGGATGAGTGGATGGGGAATACAAAACCCACCCTTGGGGATCACTCCAGTGACTATACTCCTGAGTCACATTGGAGACTATTTTCATGTGGCCTGATGCCAGGATATTCCCTTGGACTAGCCTTGTAGAGCCTTCAGGCCCATTCACCTACTATACACCTATGAAGCAATGAACCTATGAATCTCAGTACTGGCAAGTGTGTGTGTGTGTGTGTGTGTGTGTGTGTGTGTGTGTGTAGTAATTTCAGTGTGTTTGGTTGATAAATATCCCCTGTGGCTGTGGTTATTAACAATTGCAGGTGTGTCCAAACCACAACACGTACCATTCTCCATTCTACAACAGATATTGTAAATCAACATATACCTAAGTACAACCTCAGCCCTATAATCTGTGAGGCATATGCAATCACTGTGTTACAGACCAAGGATTTCTGTGCACAAACAGTTGTACCCTGCCTATGACATGGTGGATGTGTTACCACACTGTCATACCCTATGGGCTTGCTGCAGGGTCACATCCTGGTGACACACAGATGCCTAGAATAGAAATGGGATACAGCATGTGAGAACACACTCACTCAGCACTTCACTTGTGGGGGGAGAGAGGGGTAAAGCTGGCACTGAATGTGCTGCCAAGACTGTGGCCAATATCTCTTGTCTCAGGATTGGTATTAGCATTGTGCAGTAACTCACAGCACTTGTGTTTAATGCTGTGGAGGCTGTTGATGTAACTATCAAAGGCTGTTGTGATTGTCGTCAGTGTCTGCTGCATGTCTGCTGTCATAGATGCCTGTAGGGGATTCCATGAGGGATCTAAAGTTGTGTTTGAGGTGAATAAGGGAGTTTAACAGTCATGGGATACCACCTTTCTCTGCAACAGTGTCTTCCTTCTGCTGTACACTTTCATAATGGTAGGGGACCATCACATTGTCTCCCAGTGTTTGGAGGACAGTGTTTTGGTTCTATTGCCTCTGGCTAGTACCTTGCATTCATGTACTTGTTTATACAGTGCATATGTGTATGATTCCACAGTCATGCAGCTATTTCCCATTGCTACGGGTGCAGTATAGTCATCCACCCCTGTTTTCATGGCTGCAAAGTTAGCTTTGCAGAGGTTTTACAAAGTAGTTACCTTTGTGGGGGGGTGTGGCTGACATGTTGAGTTCCATGTTGATTACAGCCTGTGTAGATCTCACCATGTAGGGATGAGCAACAGTCTCATATTTAAGTAGTCAACACAGGTCAACCGGGGGTCAGGTTGAGCTGGTCCAGGGCATTGGGAATGATGACTCCCAGAGGTGTTGGGCCACTGTACTGGCACTTAGCTACTTTCCCCAAGGGATGGAGGGGTAGATGAAGTCTCATACTATGTCAGTGTTGTGTTGGACCATCACAGATGGCAGCGTGTTGAGGAATGTGCAGTGATAGTCTAGGGACATAGATGTGGACACATAACAGGCCATGGTCTGGATTGCACTATTACCCCAAGGCAGTTGTACTGGACGTATCTCAAATGCATTATGCTGGAATACTACTCTGGATGTGTTCCCAGCCATAATGAATACAGAGACAACACCACCTGAGGAGGTGTGGTGTGGTCCATGTTTAGGGGCTGACAGCTGTACAATGCACCATAGCTTCATACTGCAGGTCTGCTGCTGTGAAGCACCTCTCCTTTACAGCAGACATGTGTCTTCCACTCCAAGTGCTTTGAGTGACTGCATCCTGACAGTTAGATGTCTACTGTTGAGCAGCATGACCCTCAGATTGCATACATGTCTAGCTGTTATGGTGGTAATTACATTAGGAGTACTGCCTAATAAGGCATCAGAGAGATGCCAAGACACTTAGCCAGTAACTGGAAACCCAGCGCTGACAGATGCAGGACATCTGCGGAAAGTCATTGGGTTCTGTCAGTCATGTCATCCCAAGCAGAGAGGTACGGGATCCCCTGAGAATACGTAAGGCAATATTGCAGTCAATCATCTGTTGATAGTACCGCAGCATCATTCCAGGTGACAGAGGTACACTGCTCAGGGCTACTGGGCTACTGTCACATCTGTCTGGACCAAATAATCAGAGAGTGCAACCATGTCTCTTGTCATGTACTCCAGGTAGGTGTGTACCAAGCCATTCACACCAACATGGATACCGAGTGATACTTGTAGTTGTTGGGGAGTCCCATGACTGGCTGTGTCATGTGTTGGATGCTAGCATATGATAGATATTTGGCTGTTACCTGCTCCATATTCAACTTAGTGAGTGGCATATGTGTGTGCCTCAGTACTGAGTTACCCATGGTCATTGTATTGTGCAAGGTGGTTAGCCGTAGGAGCTTAGGTTAAGGGCATACTGTGTAGGTTAAATATGTGTCCCTTGGCATGTGCCATGTTGCAGTGTCTGAGTGGGTGTCTGTCTTGCTGGTCTGTGCTGTTTGGGTAACGTCCGAGTGCCTCTGCAAAGGTAGGTCTGTGGCTTTCCACTGTATGTCATGGCTGTCAAGGTGGGTGTCATGGTGAGCTATGTGTTCCAGATGGTGTGGTGCAGGTGTTGATCTTATCCTCTTGACCTGCTAGTCCAGTCTTTGCTGGAGAGTGCACATGTCCATACTGGGTAATATATGGGTAACACTCAAAGGTCTGAGTGTTTGGAGTTTAGAGGGGAGGATTGTCTGTGTACATGAGGTAGTTGCAACAGAATGGACAGGTGCACCAGGTTAATGGGTGAAAGCACAGAAAACTGCTCTTCAAACACGCCAGGAGGGGTGGACATAACTAGTAAGTACTGGGGTACATCTGTGATGAATGAGTACTGCTGACAGCTCCCAGGTGTGCCACATTTCTTGATACAATAACCTGGTGAAGTGCCAAGCCATAATGCTAGCTGAAGTGCAAGAAAGAACTAGCACAATGTAAAGGTGGAAGAGAAGGGTGACTGTCTGCCATCTTAATACTTTATTACAGCTGTGCAGTTATCAGCAGCTTTGGCCATATGAAAGTTCAGTAAGCTCTGTAACGCATGCCATAACTGTGTAACACTACAGTAGACATAACCAGATGAGCAGGAGTTCTAATCCCAATACTGGCAAGTGTGTGTGTGTGTGTGTGTGTGTGTGTGTGTGTGTGTGTGTGTGTGTGTGTGTGTGTGTGTGTGTGTGTGTAAATCATGTACTGTCTGGCTTATACCATTTTTGAGCTGTGTACTAGCCTTCACACTTCCCCTCGCCCCAATCTAGTAGTCCTGTTGGTGTCATCCACCTTAGAAGTACCTTTGGATGAGGTGGAAATGTACCAGCTCTGTGGCGCATCTGATAACTGTGTAGCACAATAATAACACTAACTAGATAGACAGGAGGTCTAATCACCCTACTGGCAGCTGTTTGGATGTGTTTGTGTGAGAATCATTTAGTGTGCGAGTTACACCATTTTTGACATGTGTACTACCCTTTACACTTCCCCTCACTCCAATTTAGTAGTCCTGTTGATGTCATCCACCTTAGAAGTACCTTTGGACTAAATGAAAATGTATCAGCTCCGTGGTGCGTCTGATAACTGCATAGCACTATAGTAGGAATACCTAGATAGGCAAAAATTCTAATCCCAATGCTGGCAACTGTGTGTGTGTGTGTGTGTGTGTGTGTGTGTGTGTGTGTGTGTGTGTGTGTGTGTGTGTATGTGTGTGAGGATCATATCTTGTGTGGCTTATACCATTTTGATGTGTATACCATACATGGCTGGTGACCAGCTCCCATTACCATTACTTTATATAATGTGGTAACAGCATCTGCCTCACATGCATCAGGTTAAACCACTGTACATTCCTCTGTACAGATGTGTCTGGAATATACATATGTTTGTAACCTATACATGGTTGGAAGTGGTCTGTGTGCTTTAACAATGCCCATGTATGTGATATTTTAGCCAAATAGGCCACAGTGAATGTACTAACAATTATGGCAGTATGAGTTATCATACCTGACTGAAACATCATGCTGATACGATGTCTGCCACCCTCACAGGTGGTCAGCCTTGTAGGTGCAAAACATGAGTCCAGATGCTTGGTTTTACAAGTGAACTTCTCCTGATATGGGTCACATTAAAGGCAGGAAGAAGTGTGGACTGATAAACTGTGGTCCTAATTAGTATGTAACAGGAACACCTTGCATCTTAAAAGGGGGATGTACACAGTGTATATCCACTGTATACCACTAATGTATCACACATGTCCCTACCTTAGGCCATTTGTCCAGCCCATTTTGCTGGCCACTGTCCAGATGTCTTGACACTGACAAGTTGTGAGGTATGGTACAGGAATGTTGAATTCATGTCAGATAGGCCCCAGTGGTGACCACTGTGATGCAATGTTGTTAAACTCAGCACAAGTGAACATGCACAAACAGCAATATAGCTATTACATAAAGTAATATAGCTATCACTGATGGTTGTGTGCATGGTAAATTGCATGTGCTTCACATGCCTGGGGTATTGCCTGGCAACAACAGAACAATGTCATACTCACCAGTGTCAGGCTGTTGTCCCATATGCAGACCAGTGGGTCCTAGGTAGTTATGAGAGGGAGTTATTGTCAGCAGACTCACATGGGACCTTGGTACAGGATGGATGCAGCATGTCAGCACATCTACAGTACTAACCGCATTAATACACAATGTCCTGTCCTCACCATAGATGTGCACTTCTTTGCATGAGAAAACCCCATCCACACCTCCAATCGGACCTGACACATAAATATAGATACAATACAGATACATCTATGTCTGATACAGTAGTGTACTAGTCCCCGCTGGGCCCTTACCTGCACTCTCCTTGTCCAGTGTGTGTGTGTGTACGCAGCCCATCATCACAATGCTTCCCTCGGCTTCATGGCTTGTGCGTTGGGCAGGTGCCCCAAGTTTGGCAAGGAGCTCCTCGGTGGGTGTCAGTGGGAGTTGGATGGCTGGGTTCCCACCTGTGGCAAGCCGGTCCCTCGCTACAGCAGCAGCCCATTGACGGGCATGGTGGATGAGGTCAGTGGCCCGATGCTGCACATGTTCATAAGTTCTGATGTGCAGGCCGGCATCATTTACCCTGTGGACCACGCTGTTCCACAGGGCGGTCCTCTCCTGCACATCTTCTGCTCTCCGTTCAAATAACAAGGCATAATATCCAATCACATATTGGGTGATGATGTCAGTTTCCCCAACAGAGAATGCTGGTAGGTGAGCCCTCTGCATGTTACCTGGAAGACATAAACAGGAAAATGGTCACAGGACCTCATATGGTTGTCAAATTGAACATCAACAGTGGATATTACTTGCAAATAATCCACAATACACCATAACCCTCCAAGCTATCATGGCTATAGCAGCTTGTATTACACTCCTGTCCTAGCTATCTTATCCCCCCCAATGTTGGACACTTGATTGCATAATCTTCTGTTCTCCATTCATTTCTGTGTAGAGGGTTGACAGTGGGCGTCTTCCATCTAGATGGTGTGTGGATGATGGCAGGTCTGTGTTTGACTGTGGCATGTGATGGAGCTGTGACCACATGCCTGAGTGCATGTAGGAGGCAGACAGTGATGTTATTATGCCTCATGGAGATATGCTGTTGTTGCCATCCAGTAGGCAATATGTACATGCGCAACATTGCTGAAGGGAGGAGTATGGTGGATGTGCATATCCCCCTGTACAACTGAGGTGGACAGGGTGGAGATGTTCCCACCTAACCTGTGTGATGCAGGTTGCCTATATCCACAGCATGTGTGTATGAGGTGTTCTTTACCCCTAGTACAGGGTGAATTGTGTTGTTTCCTCTGAGACTTGCAACATATGTGGAGACACAGTTGCAACTGTCCTTGGTGGTGTGGCTATGGCTGTTTTTTTTTGTCATAGTCAGCCTTACAGGAAGTTACATGTGAACTTACATGCTTGCTCAGATATAGGTGGACTTGCTTCCAAGTTGTTTCCTGCACCTATGTGTCCCCGTACAGCCAATGTAGCAACCTATTTTGTGGTTTGTGTATTGCTGCTGTCCACTCTACTTTGGTAGAGGCTGGTTATACAGGTCAGGTACTGCTGAGTCCATATAGCTACAATGGATATAAAGGGTACACACCACTGTTACAACGCCTGGTATTTGTGCAAGTGGAACATGACACCACAATAACTCATTTCAAAACAATTCCCACCTGTAATGTGACTTATAGCCCGTACAATTCAATTGAAAACATAACAAAATGGTCTATGAAAACATATGGAAATAATAATCAGTACAATAATTCAGCTGAATTACTGTGCACACCCTTAAACTGATATGTTGTGTATGCACCTCTTGAGATGGTTACGGCATTCATTTGTCTTAGTTTGGACTCTAACATCATGGCACATCTTCACTTGGCAGTAGTTGCGCACCTACCTAGAAACACCTTTGATTGTATTTCAATGAAATTGTACAGGTTAGGTGTCACATTCAAGATGAGAAACATTACAGAATGATCTTCTGTGGTCTGATTGTCATACAGCACACAAACCTGGCATTCCAACATGGGTGTGTACAGTTGTGATATCCACTGTATATAGGTGTTGATGTAGCTGGTAATGGTAGGCATGGATAGAGGATCATACAGTTGGACACTTCTCTGATTAATACCTGATAATCATGCCTACTCTAGTACCCATGTCAGTTTCAGAGCAATGCAACAACCAGTAGCTGTACACATTTATGTCTGTTGTATGCACTGACATTGATATTACACAAATGTGCAACATGCACAACCTATGTACCTGACTGCTTGAAACCCATGTGATTAGTTTTGTGCCTTCCAGCTGAACATATGCATACATACATGTGCTCAGGGGATACCTGGTATACATTTCTGTTCTATGTTAGCATGGCACACATCAATATTGATACTGTATTACTATAGCTGCACCATACATTAGTACATTGATTGCACAGTAGGCTTTGACATCACTGTGATAACCTGGAAGATGTCCAACAGTCATAAGTAGGCTATTATGTTACAATGTCATTGCTCACAGACCTGCCAAAGGTTTGGCTGACATAACACAGGTATATGTGTATGTGACTACAGATATCAGTCACAAATGTGCTTATTGTCCAGCAGATCACTGTACAGTTGAATGTTATTAATTCAATATATCACATGCAGTTCAACACACATGTCTACAACAGTACTTTACTATGCACATCCCCTATACAGGTCTCTTAGCTTTAAAAGACAAGCATGTGTCATACTCATATTCATAGGTAACATGGATACGGACAACATCCCAATAACTGGCCTAGCAGTGGCACAGCCACAACTGTTTAGCAGACACCCCCGCAGTTGTCATATATGAGCTGTCCTTTCCCAAGGTAAGTAAGGCTACTTAGCTGTGATCCTACCTCACAATCTCTCAGAGCATCACATCTGGACAAAGCCTAAAATGATGGGGGGATAATAGGGACAGACTTTAAATATTCCTGTTACAAACACAGGAAGTAAGTAGAATTATACATTTTGCATTACCGTGAATATTCTGAAGGATGAAACTCAAGTGTTTGTCATTACTTGATGACTTCAATCCTCAGCTATTTGCCAGAAAAGCACAGATTTCATGAGAAACAGACAAAAAACTATGATGGTAAAATGTGGACATTTTGTGAAGATCTGTACAGTTGAGAGGTATGTCTGTGATCTCTTCCACTGCAGAGAGGGCCAGATGCTATGGCCATAGCATCTGTTCAGCAGGAAATGAGTACAGCAAGTCATGTTGGGACATATAGTCCTCCAAATCATATTTCCCATTATTACAGATCAAGTACTACATTTAATTACATGCTTACATGTTCCACATACCTTCTTTCTTTCTTCACTTTTCCAGTTTATGTTTTATCTCTCTCTCTCTGCACTAGAGGGATAGAGCTGGTTTGAATAAGTGGCAGTGTGTCTTTTGTAGGTGATGCTCATGACCAGGTGATGGCCTGTGCACCTATTGGGCTTCCCCACTTGCTAACTGCATGCAGAGCAGCTGCATAGTTCTTCCAATAGCCAATGTCATGGCATTACACTCCTATAAATGAGTACTCCATGTGGGCGTTGGCCCTTTCCCATACTTGTGAGGAAGACATGCTGGAGTTGTGTGAGGTACTAACTCTTACACCAAGACTTATGGAGACAATCCAACTAAACGGTGGAGAAGGGTTCAAGACTTAGGGGTAGAAGGTGAGTATTGCTGTTATATGTTTGGAATACTGCTATTTTAACACGGTTTTCTGCACATGCTACTTCTGCATGGGTTTCAGTCTGACAAAGTTATGTCTCTGCATAGCTCTCAACCATAGGGCCATCCACATAATGGCCACAGGTTAGCCTGTTATGTTTGGACTGTTCCCCAGACAGGTGTTGTCCTTGGCAAATACGTAGCATATTCTGGTAATTGCATTATGAAAATGGTGACATCCATTTGTTTTTCTGACTTTATATCCCTCAGAAAGGATATGTTACAACAAACTCTGTAACTCAAGCAACTTTCTCAGTGTATAACAGCAATATTTCAAGTATGGCCATTTATTTGGGTCTCTGTCCACCAGTTATGTCACGCTTTGTCCAGATGTCATACAGTAAGTAGTAGGTTGATAGGTATATTGGTCTATCATTATTTAGTGTTGTCATCCCTGCTGAGGGAAAAGGCTGGGACACATGTTGAAGTCTATACATTCAAGAGGTTGGTGTATAGAGAATGCTCTTAGATGTCCTTGCAACATATTTTATGTGGGGGACATTAACACATTTTAAAACCAGGTTGTTAGAAGATGTGAGACATATTACTGATAAGAAAGATGACAGTTCTATAGCTGTACATTTGAATAAATCTCACCATGGGGACAGTAGTGGGTTCCAAGGTACTGCTTTTAAAACAGTCTGTTCCTCAGTTTGTTGAAACATTCATAAAAGGACAATTGTTATGTACAACTCAATGTATTAATATTAACTGTGATACTTTATCCCATAGGGGGTTAAATGAGGAGTGTAATTGGAGGCTATGTATTTAATTATGTAATTAGGTGTTAATTGCTTCTTGTGATTAAGGCATGTATTTCTGGCAATGTTTTACCCTCTGAAGGCTTTGGCCAAAACATCAGAGTATAATAAACATGTGTGAATTACTGGCTGGCTATATTTCTCTTTGCTATGTTCAGACATTTTATTTGTTTGCTAAGAGGTTGTTGTATGTCTGGCCATTGTATATGCCCGATCATGATTTTGCAGCAGTGTACTGTTCACTTATTTATGTGGATCGGGGGGGGGGTGCAGATATGAGTGTCATGGCTGCTTTTGTATCCAACTGTGCATGCTGCCCCAGTTAAGGGTGGTCTATCAGCAGCGTATGTTTGCATGGGTATTTTGGGACATGTATGCATATATATATATATATATATATATATATATATATATATATATATATATATATATAAAAATATATATATATTTATATATATATACATACACACACACACACACACACACACACACATATATATATATATATATATATGTACATATACACCTCAGTATTTATTGGTAATATAGCTATATATTGTTGTACACATGTATGGATCTCCCTACATCACTCACTCTCTATGTATGTTTCTGTTCAGATATATATATATATATATATATATATATATATATATATATATATATATATATATATATACCAATCCTTCCTAATTGCTCAGTGTCTTTTCCCTATTTTAAATGGGCTGTAAAGAAGGGTATGTTTGAGAAAAGGGTATGTTTGAAAAAAAACATACAGCTGAGGTGGCTTATTGGTAAACTGCTTTGGCTATGGTGTGCAGGGTCCTGGGTTCAAGACCTGCAAGGGCAGTTTATTTTGCTGCTAGACAGAACAAGGACTGTTTGATACAGAGGAGTGATTAAGGCAGTTTTAAGCGTGTTTACACGACAGTAAGCGGTGCTAACGTACGGTTAAACGAATAGGTGCTTACACCGTGTAAGCTTCGTTTACCACTGCACAAATCTGCTTAGCATTTACATTTAAGCAATGCTGAAAACTGCCAAGCATAGCTCAGCCCTGGTAACCAGTGATCATATTCCAGTCTGATAAAATAGCAGGGTAATGACATATTTAATAAGTGTATTTAATTTCCTGTACATGACATACTTCTATGTGCTGTCATTACAGTATCAAGGGATGTGAGTATACCGCATGGGACACCTGGGTAGTACCACAATCTTTTCTCTTTGTATTTGTTTCATACATGGGTAGTATCCCAGGTTATATGCAGTCACACTTGCATGTTACACCAGCTACAGTGCACTGCTTGACAAAAATAGTTTAACACATATTGTATCATTACATTAGTACTTTTAACAGTACTTTTCCAAGTAAGAGTAGATTGCAGATTGTAGAACCATATACCCCTGCATGCAAAGCTGGGACTCTCGAGTACAGACAATCTTGTTCTTGTTGTTTGAGCTGTATGTTTTTATGCATCTCTTATTGGATATTGATCTGATATGTTGATATTAACTGTAGACTACTATGTTTTTTGGACATGTCATTGAGGACTGCTGTCTTGTAATAATGGCATACCTTTCATTTTCAGACGTCTATCTTTCAAAACATTCATCCTAGTGCATAACCTGTTGGCTATCTACTTTCTGTCTGTCCTCTATACAGATGTGCAGATGTCAGGTATTGCTATGGCCATACCACTATGTAGGTGCCCACATTGTATTGTGCTGTGGGCCTGGACACTGCTGCTAGTTCTGACATATGGGACATTCCTTATTGTGGGCCTTGCCCCTTTACCTTGCCTGTGTGAGGGACATTACAGAAGTGGTGGCCTACAGATTCACATACAGTAGATAGCAATACATCACAGGACATGACAAGTGGAGACAGCCAAACAACATGGGGAAGATATCCCCAGATTTGTGAAAGTACAGTTCTGTACACTTACCAAAAATGTAGATGTTCGAGTGTATTCACTGTTGCAGTCATCACATTTGGGTTATCTGCTTGCAGTAGCCCTCAGTCGGCCTGATTATCAAAGTCTTGGGTCCTGTGTCGATTGCTGTCTCATCTTCCATGACGTCAGGTCATCAGGGGTATAAAGCATGCAGCCAATGCCATTACATCAGTTTTTCTTGCCCAGATGTCAGGTGCCCCCCTAATGGGAAGCAATTATATATATATATATATATATATATATATATATATATATATATATATATATACACACACACACATACAAGCTTATACCTCCAACAAAAAAGCAAATACACCAAAAGGCCTTTAAGCATAGTAAAAAGGAATAGAGGTATAGCCAAGAGAAGTCAGGGAGCTGGATGGAGGGTAACCAGGACTGCTACAGTAAATACACTCAAACATTTACATTTAATGTAATTGAGGCACCCTTCTTGCTGAAGTGATGGCTAAAAGGAAGGCTGCTTTCCAAGAAAGAAATTTCAACTCTGCACTTGCAGCTGGCTCAAAGGGAGGCAGAGTGAGTTTTTCCAATACAAAATTAAGGTCCCAAGCTGGGGTTGTAGCTCTCCTGGGTGATCTTACGTTTTTGGCCCCTCTAAGGAACTGCTTGAGCAATGGATGAGAGAAGAGGCGTGGTTCTGTGTTGTAATGAGCTGAAATGGCTGAGGCATGAATTTTGATGGAGGAAAAGGAAAGGCCCTTGTGAAGCATCTCAGTTAAATATTGAAGAATCTGAGGTAAATTGGGCGCTGCTGTGCCCATCCATTGAGCTTGGTTCCAGGAACAGAATCTTTTCCATTTTTCAGCATAAGATTTTCTAGTACCAGGCCTCCTTGCCTCCAGAATGACATCCAACACTTGTTTACTGAGGCATGGTAATGGAGAACTCAGGAAATTAGCCAGGCTGCCAGGTTCAGGGTTTGAAGATGAGGGTGCAGAATCTGGCCCTCCTGCTGGGACAGCAGGGTAGGGGTCTGAGGCAGGTGCCATGGAGCAAGCAGTGACACACTGCGCAAGAGGGGGTACCAGTGCTGGCGTGGCCAGTCTGGTGCAATCAATATCGTCCTTGGTTTGTCCTGCTTGATCTTTAGTAGTACCTTGGAAAGGAGAGGCAGAGGAGGAAAGGCATAAACTCATAGATTTTTTCAGGTGAAGGACAGGGCATCCACTTTCAAAGCTTGTTTGTGGGGAGTCCTTGTGCAGAATTTGTCCAGTTGGCACTTCTGGGGGGAGGCAAACAGGTCTATATCTGGGCTCCCCCATTTGTTTATCAACATGTTGAATTTCTTTAGTTCCAGTTTCCACTCGTGTGGGTCCATGAGATTTCTGCTTAGTTCGTCTATCAGTGTATTTAGCTTTCTGGGCAGGAATTGAGCCTGTAGGTGCACGTGGTAGCTCAAGGCTGTGTTCCATAGAGCCATGGCTAATCTGCAGAGAGGGTATGAGTGGGTCCCCCCTGCTTGTTTATGTATCACATAACAGTGGTATTGTCCGTCTTTACTATTAATTGTCCTGGAAGAATGTGGTCCTTGAAGGCTGTCAGAGCATTCTGTACAGCTAACATTTCTTTTTGATTGATATGCAGGTGCATTTGACTTGGGTTCCATTTACCCTGAATGCACTTCCCTTCCAAGTGAGCCCCCCATGCATATTCTGATGCGTTTTTTGTTAGGGTGTGGGCGGCAGGGTGGTAGAGTGAATGGCAGTCCCTTGTTTTGGTGGCAGGCCTCTGCCCACCAAAGGAACGCTAACTGTAGGCAAGGTATGATAGGAATCATTGCTTCTAGATCCTGAGAATGTTGACACCATAGGCTTTTTAGATACCACTGTAGTTTCCTCATATGCAGTCTTGCATATGGAATTAGGAGAATGCAGGAGGCCATGAACCCCAAGGCTTGCAGTATTTGTCTTGCAGACAGCAGGGTCTTTGTGGCCATTAGTTTGAAGTAAGCTGTCAAATTAACTTGTTTCTCTGGCGTGAGGAGAGCCATCTGGGAAGTTGTGTTCAAGCTTGCTCCCAGGAATACAATTTGTTGGCAGGGTACAAGATGTGATTTCTTTTCGTTTATGGTGTATCCCAGGGAAATTAGCACCTTTTGTACAAACGCCAAATGATTCAAAAGTATGCCCTGGCTTTCTGCCTGAATTAGACAATCGTCCAGGTAAGGGTATATTTGAATATTTCTTTGCCTTCAAAATGCAATGACTGGAGCTAGGCACTTTGTGAATACCCTGGGCACAGTAGATAAGCCAAAGGGCAGTGCAGAGAACTGATAGTGCAATATAGCCTGCTTTGAAGCGTAGGTATCTTCTGCAAGATTCCCTGATTGGGATGTGCAGTTAGGCTTCCTTTAAATCCAGTGTTGCCAATCAGGCATCCTTGCCTACCATAGTAAGCAACTGGTGAAGAGTTAGCATCTTGAATTTTGGGATCACCAAAAAAGTGTGTAGGATGGAGAGATCCAGGATAGGACGCCAGGAGTTGTCTTTTCTGGGCACCAGGAAAAGTCCTGAGTAGAAACCTCATCCCCTTTCCTCTTCTGGGACAGTGTGAATAGCCCTTATACTTAAGAGAGAGAGAACTTGCTTTTGAGCCTCTGCCCACTGATTTGGGGGTAGATCTGGCCAACCGTTGGGGTTGGTAAAGTGTGGAAGTGGAATCTGTATCCTTGTGAAACTATATTTAAAACCCATTTGTCCTGGGTAATGAGTTCCCATTTTTTTGGCTGCATAGCAATCTTTCCCCCTAAAGGAGCAATCAGTTCAGAAGGGCTTGGAAGTTTTGAAATTAAGTCACTGAGATAAGTTTACCATACGGGGGAGTCTTACCACTCCCTGCTTTGGAAGTAGAAGCCCCCCACTGCTTAGTCTTGTGTGTACCTTGGGAGTGAAGCCTGGGAGTTCTGCTGTTTCTGGGTTTGGACTGTGAAAGCCTGGAAGAGGCAGAAAAGGACCAATTCTTAGAGGGCCAATGCCTACTAAATCTTGGAGGCTGTACTTGCAGGAAATCTTTAACAGTTTGCATAGATTTAGATTTTTCCTCCATCTTTTTGAGTACTTCTTCTGCTTTGCTGCCAAAAAGGCAGTCCTGGTTTAAGGGAGTATCCAGCAATTTAGCTTTAACATGATCTGGCAAAGATTGCTCCTTAAGCCAAGCATGCCTTCTATGTACAGACCCAGTGACAGCAGCCCTGCAAGATGCCGCTAGTGAATCAAAACCACACTGCAAAGTATGCTTTCCAACTTGTTCAGCAGAATGCATTAAATCCTGTAAATCCTTATTTTCAGCACAGTCAGGAATCAACATAATTTTCTGTTTAAGCAATCCAATAATATGCTGCTGATACTTTAACATATGAAACTGGCAGTTTAAGGCTGTAATGGCCAAGGTTGCAGAAGTGTATACCTTCTTACCCCATCTATCCAGTGCCCTGGAATCTCTATCAGAGGGGGTAGGATTTTTGGCAGTAGTAGCCTTAATGCCCTTGTGTGAAATGGTCACAGGATCCGCAGTAGGATTTTTAAAGAGGAACTTGTGAGAGTCAGGAACCCTGTAATATCTGTCTGGTTTTCTGGGAGCAGGGGGTAAGGAGTCTGAGGCCAAGCTAGATTCTGAAAAGGCATCATCAACAATGTCCAGTACAGGGGGGATAGCTAAAGGCCTGTGTTGAATCAGGAGTAAGAAATCCCTAAGCCTCTTTTTAGAATCAGAGTAATCCTGGCTTTCCCAGCAGAAATGCTCCCTAAGAGTATGCAAGGTTTCATCAAAAGAGAAATCCTCTGGAGGGGAAGCAGAGGGAATAGAGTCTTCTGCATCAGAATCCCCATAGTAGATAAGGGTAAATCCTGGTCATCAGAAGAAACAGAAATTTCAGAGCCCTGATGTGAAGAATTATAAGCAAATTCAGTCCTAGGTCTCTTAAAGGGGGAAGGTTGGCTTCCCCTGATTAAAGTAATAAGGTCTTCAGCCATTCTTATCATTTGTTTTTTAGGCATAGAGGCCTGACCATGCGGTCTGAGCATCAGTTTTCTAGGCATGGATCGAGTTTTAAGCCTTGAAGAAAAAGATGACTTTGGTTTAATATGCAAGTCAATAGGTCTGAATGCGCCCTCAGAAGCCGGTACCTGCACAGCGGCTCTGGACCGATAGGAAGATTATTAACGATGAGTGGGCAGTTTTCAGGGATATAACTGACCTTGACAAACTCAAGAATAAAAATGTGAACGTTGTATACAGAAGGGGGTATAACATTAAGAATATTCTTGAACATGATATTGTTGTTAACAGATATTCAAATCAGCGTAAGGGCACTTATAAGTGCGGAACCTGTACGCAGTGTAGATTTATTTCTAACACTGATAAAATATATTTAATGTCTAGAAACAGATGGATTAGGGCAACGTCCTACTCTAATTGCAATAGCCAGGGACTTATATACTTGGCGACATGTCAACAATGCCAAGCATTTTACGTCGGTAAGACGGAAAGATCCCTAAAAAGAAGGATCTATGAACATTATTATGAGATAGCTAAGAACAATACTAACAATGCACTATACCGTCATACTTTGGCATGTACATCTGCAAAATTTTCATTCTTTGTTATTGAGATGATGGTTAGGGACAATAGGGGAGGACCTTGGGAAATTAAATTAGAACATAAAGAAACCTGTTGGCAGATAACATTAGAAGCCAACAGGTTCCCTGGTCTAAATGATACTATCGCTATTGCCCCACTTCTCAAGCTCAAAGCAGGTAGAATATAATAATAATAACAAGACAGTATTTATTTATTTATTTATATCAAGTCTTATGTAATAAATTCTTCTTTATATACATACATTCAGTTTTTATATGTATTCAATATAACATCATACAAGTATAATGGATCATCTGTGTTTTGTTTGATTGTCATTATTTATTAATAATTACCATATATTTATATTTTAACATAAGTCCAGTAAGAAATTTATAAAATATGTTTGATTTTTATTAACATAAAAGCATATTAATGTTATAAGAATTTTACATTTTTTAAGGATTCCTTAAAATGGATGTCTACCATTTTAAAATTTTAAATTTTTAAACATTAATTGATTAATTGTTTTATCATCTATTAAGGCTATATAAGATGAGCTGAAATTATAGTCAGTTCTTTATCTGATGAAGTCAAGCAACTGCATGACAAAAACGTTTGAGAGTGTATATTGTGAACTTTAATAAACGTTTTATTTAGTGATTTATTTTGCTTATAGTGTTGGCGTGGTTGCGGTATCCTCTACTGACTTTTTGGATTACTGGTGTGTTTTAGTCAGTTGAGTATACTTTCAGTATATTTTATATGTATATCTCTACATATATTATGTATTAATGGTGGGAGAATGACATACTGGTTAAGGTGCTTACTTTAAAGACACAAGGTGCAGGGTTTGAATCTCACATGGAGTAACTGGCTAGGCTTCAAATGGCCCAAAAAGGGCAATTAGCCTAGTACTAATCTATGAACCTATGTTTCTGTGTGTGTGTGTGTGTGTGTGTGTGTGTGTGTGTGTGTGTGTGTGTGTGTGTGTGTGTGTGTGTGTGTACATATATATATATATATATATATATATATATATATATATGTGTGTGTGTGTGTGTTTATGCATGCATCTCCATACACATATACATTGATATCTATGTACAACACATGATTAATGTTAACAAACCTTTTCCCTACTGTTGAATGACTCTGCTGCATGATATGTTTGAAAAAACATCAAATATATCTACTGCTCAGATGGCTTCGTGGTAAATTGCTGTGGTTATGGTGTACAGGGTCCTGGGTTCAAGACTTGCAAAGGCTGGTTATTTTGTTGCTGGGCAGAACAAGAGCTGTTGGATACAGAGTGATTAAGGCACTTCTTAGCAGTTGTAAGTGGGTTTAAGTGGGTTTGTGTGGCGGTAAGCAATGCTAACTTCCAGTTAACTATGCTGACCGCCAGTTACACTTAAAAGTGCTTAATCTGTGTACGCGTCACTTAGCATCATGCAAACAGGCTTAATCCCACTTACTACTGCTTACTTCCATATTAATTTCTTGAAAACAAAAGAAAAAAGAGGGCACAAAGAGGGAAAACAATATGAAAGATAGCTAGGAATGTGCAGGATGGGTGTAGGAAAGGTCCATAGCTGTCCATTTCTTCTACAGCAACAGCTGTGCATATATACTGCATTTGGAGGTAATGTTTGACACTCAAACCCCTGAGAGAGGGGTGAGGACAACAATAATATGTTGTGAAGTCAATTATACCAGATTACATGTGTTCAGTGGACACGTGTGCGAAATGGGCAGCTATGTATGCGGCATTTCTTTTTTTTGGGGAACAGACTGCCCTTTTTTTAAGGTGAGAGTGGGGTGTTGGGGAAGGATAGTAGGTATATTTGGGGATGTACATTGGGTAAAAAGACAGACAAGACAGCATACGGGGTGGTATATGGCACATGTGGGGGGTAAATACCTTGGACGGGAAAGGGTGTTTGGTAATCGGAAGCCCACGAGCCCCCAAATGGATACAGTGGGAGTGAGGTCCACACCCATGGGCAGTCACCACTGTACCTTCAACGCTCCGAAGATGGCTGTGCTGGGGGCTGGGGAGGAGGGCAGGCTGACCCTCTAATTGCACCACTCAACCCTCAAGCTGGTGTAGCAGATCTCCCAATTCCTTGCGGAGCTCGCTACGCACCAGACCCCAGACCTGGCTTCCTCACCCAGGGGGGGACGAGCCCCATCCCCTGAGGCGGTTCCACCCGAAGGTGGTGCAGGACCAGCAGACGAGGAGGTCCCGGGGGTGGGTCCCAGACATGCTGGGGCCTGGTGCCATGGCCAGATGAGGTGGGAGAGGCAGAGTCATTGAGTTTGGCCTTCCCAGACGTGCTATGGTGTTGCAGTTTTAGAACATATGTTAGTAATGGTAAATACATTCCAGGATTAGTTATAACAGCATGCATGAGTATTCCCATTAACCCAAAAGAACAGATTTGGAACAATTGCATAGCAAACAGAACACATGCATATATGGAACCACAGTGGCATTACACCTGCATGCACGTTACATTGATAGCAACAGGCCACCAATGATAGCATTTGAACAGGGAACATTAATTGGAATACATTTCAACATTTGTAGACCAATAGGACACATGTCCCAACAGTAGGTTTGGTGGAAAGCATACCCATTCATTTATGCGTTTAGATTATTGGTGAAAATAAGGTGGGGGAGAGAGAAAGACGTCAATAAACAAATGTACATTCTTGCAGTGGTCACAGCTTTAATGATCATTGCTCTAATCATCACTCTACAGGTATTAGTACAACAACCTATGGCCTTCAGTTGGGCAGTGGTATGTTTGTACACAGTGTATAATTACAGCCTTCTTATAGCTACTTTACACCTTCTCTTACCTAGAAGACCTGTGGAAGAAATGTTTAATACTACCTGACAGTTTCTAATCATATTCACATAGTCAGGGTTACATATGTGCACTCATAGTGTGTGTGTGTGTGTGTGTGTGTGTGTGTGTGTGTGTGTGTGTGTGTGTGTGTGTGTGTGTGTGTGTGTGTGTGTGTGTGTGTGTGTGTGCGTGTGTGTGCTACTGACATACTCTGCCTTGATATCTATCGGTTCACCCTGGCTGCTGGTAGGAAGACCGGTAGCTGTGACAACATGACACTTTTGAACATTTCTTGGGGGAGACCACTTGGTATATTTACTTATCCTGCTGATATTTGCAGGCTTGGGATTGGACTGTGGGTGTTCGACACCCTATAACTACAGGCTTCATATAGCTACTTTATACTTTCTCTTACCTGGAAGACCTGTGGAGAGAATGTTTGTTAACACTACCTGACAGTTTCTACCCATATTTACATAGTCAGGGTTACATATGTGCACTCACAATAAGTGTGTGTGTGTGTGTGTGTGTGTGTGTGTGTGTGTGTGTGTGTGTGTGTGTGTGTGTGTGTGTGTGTGTGTGTGCTACTGCTATACTCTGTCTTGATTTCTATCGGTCACCCTGGTTTTTGGTAGCAGGGACTGGTAGCTGTGATGGCATGACACTTTTGAACAGTTCTTGGGAGAGACCACTTGCTGTATGTACTTATCTTGCTGTCATTTGCAGCCTTGGGGTTGGACAGTGGGTGTTGGACACAGTATTACAAGCTACTTTATACCTTCTCTTACCTGGAAGACCTGTGGAGGGAATTTATGTTGACACTACCTGAGTGTTTCTACACATATTCCCAAAATCCTAGTTGAAATTATGCATACAGTTTATTACCACTCCCAGGATTCGAACCATGGCTGTTTCTGCTAAAACTACAACAAGTTTGTGTTTCATCAGAATAAGCTATTAAGAAACTGCTGTCTTTTCCTTGAATGTTGTCTTTCTAATTCTCTCTTGGTTGTACAATCTGACCTTGTGATTACAACATTCATTTATATACATTCCTATACATACCTTTTGACATAGCACAGTGTGGAAAACAGTGGTTAACACAACATTACTATTCTGATATTAGATCTTGGTGCATGAAACTTTCAAGTCATACCAGAGTAAACACAACCAGATTGGGGTTTTCACTTTTATTGACAAGTAATTACACTTGTGATATATAACCTGTATGTCACTATTACTCTCCTACTGGCTTCTTCAGTCATTAAAAACCATACCCACTCTTAAATAATGCAAGGTGACATTCTACTAATTTTTATTTATTTACCTTACATAATACCAACTAGATTGTTACTCACCAGCCTCACAACGCAGCCTTAGCAGCCTGCTGGCATGGGCGTCCAAGTTCATAGCCTTCTCATCTGCAGCTGTACAGGAGATAAGAAAAAACATTTATGCACACCTATCCATCACATACACAGGCTGAACTTTGGAGAACATTTATTTTGACTAATACTTACACACGGCTGGAGCATTCCCCGCCTGGGCATCTTGGACCCACTGGTCCAAAAGGTCTCTCTTCCTCCGCTTCAAGTCAGCAAAGTGGTGCCGGACCTCCTCACCAGTCCGAAGGATGCCAGTGACAGTGGTGAGATCTTGGGCAAGATGGTCCCAGGCCTCCGCTTTGTATTGGGAGCCCTGGTACTGGTCCTGCAGCAGTCGCCCTTCATGGTCTTTAATGAGACTATGACCCTGGACTCCTGAATGCCCCAGCGCTGCGCCCGAAAGTGCACACCTTCACCTACACCAACCATAGTGCCTACAGTGGGGATCTACAACTGGTTATAAGCTGTAGTCCCACCTGCGTGGTTTTCCCACCCTTTACTGTGATTGGACAGTTTTGAAACTGCTGAGTTAAGCTAAGCACCAGGCAAACCAGCTTAGCAAAGATAACTATTGCTTAAAGGGGTTGATGCTAAGCCCTGCTTACCTGTGCACAAATCCGCTTGGCTATGTTAAATTTTGCTTAAACTTTAAATTTCACTGACACCTCACATTTGGGGCTGCTACACTACCGTGGTTAAAATATACATAATAATATTCACTACCTATTTATGAAAAATACATTTTAGTTGTGATTCACATATGAAAATGTATGGACTGCGGTGGGGCTTGAACTGTGACTGACCACATGCCAGGCAAAATGCTGTAACCACTACGCTATTCCAGTTTCACTATTTGTATTGTGTATATTTCTATTTAGCTTCTTTTGATGTTTGAACTCTGCTATGCATAGCTGTACTACGGGCACACCTGCTCAGCTACGGTTAAACTTTATTGGTTTAATAAAAAAAGATTTTGAGGATTTAAATGAAATTTACCTTTTTCTCACATTAGGTGTATGCGTGCAGTAATGGGGGAACAAGAGCACAACACTAGGGACAATTTTAGCACTTTAAAAGTGCATGGGATAATGGATTTTGTGTTAGCATGTATTTTGTGAGGTGTTTGGGAACTCAGGCATGTCAGTGTTGTGTCTACTGTTATTTTAATTCTTCATTTAACATTTGTTGACCGGGTAAGTACGACTAGGACGGGATACCTATTTTCAGCAGAGGCCCGGGGTGACATGCTCCAGATGCATGTATGTGGCATGTATTCTGCGGATATACTGCACAATGTATTCTGCGGATATACTGCACAATTGTGCAGTAAATCCACAGACAACTGTGTTTTTGCTTTTAAAAGTGCCGTAACGGCACTTTCTGAGTGAAGGGGACATTTTACATGTGCAGGCACTGCTGTAACATGCCCCCTGCACTCATTCACGGATCGTGTCTGTGTAGGTGTTACAGCAGCGCGCTTTCATGAATATGCAGGACGCTCTGCTGTGCTGCACGGACATGATCCATTCCATGCAAGAATAACTTACTCTTGCACGGAACTTTACTGAATCCCGGGGTCTATCTTTATTTGATCCTCTATTTCTTTGCAAAACCAACACTTCTAAAAACACCTGCACTACAGTCCTAAATCTACACCAAAACATAAATAAGACTTCTTAGAAGGATAGGTTGCTAACAGCCTAAGGAATAAATCACCACTACAGGTCAAAGTACTACATTAGCTACCTTTACAGATAGTCTTGAGACTGGATGGGTAGACACAAATTTATACCAGGCTTATCATTTAAGGCCCTGCTCAATCTGGGAATTAAGCAGCATTAAGAACTTGACAAGGATGGTAAAACAGTTTGGGCCTGTCTACTTAAAGGTGCAAATGGCTAAGCATCTTATGGCATACAACAGGCATGGGCAAACTATGGCCCGGGGGCCACATGCGGCCCGTTAAACGTTTTGATTCGGCCCACCAAACTTGAAAAAATTTAATAAATTAACCTTGTTAATGTTTTATTTCCCCTGCAATTCTGATGTTTCCTCACTAGATAGCGCACTCTAGAAATATTGGCTTTGTTCGCTCTACCTTCGTGTGTGAACAGACCTTCAGCGTCATGAACATCAACAAAGCCAGCCACAGATCCAAGTTAACAGACCTACACCTCAGATCCATCCTGAGAATCGCCACAACAAAACTAACTCCAGACTTTGATGCTAAAAAAGGAGACCAACAACACTGCTCCCATTAAAATGTGTGTGTCTCCGTGATACGCACGTTGTTAAAATAAACAGTGTGCGCAGATCAAATATAACGCTTCACAGACTGACTTGCTGCAACTGTTTCATCCTTGCACTGGTCGTTGTTGACTTTTGGCACCGGGGAAACAAATTGAATAAAAGGAACAGGACAAGTACATCTGCATCTCCTACCGTTTTTGAAAAAAAAGACAGTCAGGAGGAGAGTGATGGTGATATCCTGAAGGATAACAGAACTTTCAGTGCTTTAAAATAAAATGGTCATTTATTTGATTTTCAGTGTTTAAAGACTCATTTCAAAGTCAGAGATTTTATTGTAATGCTTTTCTTCATTTTCATTGGAAATTAAAGCACGTTTTCTCCATATCCCAAGATGTGTATTTTTCCCCCAATGAGGTGATGTTTTCAAAGCATGCCATCTATCTGCTCCTGTTCCGGCCCCTTTATCAAATGTTAGAACTCAATGTGGCCCACGAATCAAAAAGTTTGCCCACCCCTGGCATACAACTTTAATAGGACATGCTGGAGGGAGAGTTTTGTCTCCCAGCGGCTGCCGGGTCTTTGGAATAGGCTGCCAAATCATGTGAAGCAGAGCACCTCTATGATACTGTTCAAAAGGAACTCGGACGAGTGAATGGGGCACCATAAATTCTTACTCGGAATACCGCCTAAAGCCCTCCTGGACATGGGCAGTCATTACTAAATACATTCCTGGGTATTGACTAGAGTATCTATGGTACTACATTGGGATGAAATGGCTAGGCTTGAAATGACCTCCGGGTTGATAGCCTAGTAACCTCCTATGAAACTATGGTCCCCATAATCACTTGCCCAGTATTATTTGTATGAACCTATGCTCCTATCAGATGTAGTTTATGGTGAGAGTGCCTCACCAGAATGGATTCTGCAGCACATTAGCAATATATCTGTAACTAATTGTGATGACAAATGGATGGATGACTGAGCTGCTCCATAATGAACGATGGATAGACCTGCCAAAGCCCCATGGCAGTGCCATTCTCATAAATTGCCAAAAGCTAGGGCTAGGAATGTTGCTACTGCTCAGCAGTTGAAATGTTAATATAGAAAAAAAAACAGAAAGCTTTACCAGAAATTGTGATTTTGCATTAAGAAATTCAACATACAACTACGTCTACCTCTACACCTAACATCACAATCTAACTATAGGCTATAATGGAATATCCAGATTCATCATCCAAAAAAATTATTAAAAATGTTAAACTAGTTCAAAGATATAACTTTGAAATAAAAGACTCCACCAATAGGCCTGGCTGGCTGTTAGAATATGCCAGGCTACCAAGTTGGAATAAACTCTGTTTTAGTTAGGTGCAAGTATATGATTTCTGGTCAAGAAGGCAGAGCACAGCCCATGTAAAAGAAATATCTTTACTGTGTTCGTATTACAGTAGAAGCAGAAAATTATATATATTTTCCAGGCAAAGAATACACTTCGTTACTGTAGACATGACATGACCAAAACTGTATATGTTGAGTGGGACAGTATGCTGTAGCCATATTCAGCAATCAGATGCACTGAAGTCCTTATGGATTACCTCCTATCAAAAAATGGGTAGTAGAAATTCAGAAACTTACACAGCAATTTATTTGGGATAATACATAGGTTTTAGTTCCTTCATTTATCTCAACTTTTCAGGCAACATGGGTGGATTTAATGAGTACAGCTCTAAAGAAAATGGCTACAGCAATAGGACTACAACATTTTTAGTTACACCAGCAAATCCTGCTCATTTCTTACCTAGATTACAAGCAGCATTGCTTGACACCACTTCTCACAGAGCCCTTATCTGGTATACAGGTTGACTTCCTCCTCATCTTAAATGCTGGCACAAATTAGAGGTAAAACTCAAACCCTTACAAAGTTCAGAAAAGCTGTCCCTAATAAATAATTTTAGGGATGAGAGTTTCCCTTCAGGGGCCATCAACAGTTCAAGATTGGTAACTCTAGATTACAGTGGCTTAATTGGCTGGGAGAAGGTGCAATTAACCTAAAACACTTTTTAAAAAGTACTGAACAATTCAGCTACCTTAACCTCTTTTGAAAATCTGGTGTTAAAATATAACCTGCATAGAAGGGATATGTGAAAGTATTTACAGCTAAAATATGCCATATTCCATTTCTCCTTAGCCCCTCTTCTAAGGTCACCACCACTGGTTTTAATGGACATGCTTGAGTATAAGCCTAAAATAAACTCCTGTTACTAAGACTGCTAAAAACAAATTATCTCTGGTCAGCAGTGACTTATGGCTTAAGCATATAAAAGAACACTGTGTAGTACATATGCATTCCCTCTTCAGCAGCACAACTGCACCTGCTACAGATACTGACAAACCCCACTCACTTATTCATTCACCAGCTAACATTAATATATGATGTGCATTAGCCTCTTGTGTATACCTCTGATAACGGATACTCAGTTGACCACTCTTATTAGGGTTGTGAGACTTACACAGCAAATCTATATCACAAAATCTGGGACTGCAGCAAGGTTCACCTTATTCGCTTTGCTGTGATACAATTTTTAAAGAATGTTTTGGTGTTAATATCCCACAGTTCATGCTATACATATACTGCTGAATGTGGAATCAGCTCCACCACTTTATTTATCAGCCCCTGTGCAGCTTTTGAGTGGAACAGCTCTTTCAACCTATTCATGGCCATTCTTTTTCTAAACTATCTGGCTAGATCCACCGTGTACAATTCGTAATGCAAGAATCCTCCACCTTTACAGAAAACTAACTGGATTCCAACCTTATCAAAAACAGCTTCTCCTCTGTGGACCAGTGTGTTGTACGCTAACAGAGACACTCTTACTTAGTACTCCCTAGATTCTACTATGGATGCTCCCACACAGATCAGTTCATGGAATTACCAGTTTAATATGTGATATCTTTGGTTGTGATAAGTAGTATATTTTATCATTTGCTCTTCTTTATTACCTGCCCTTCTTTAGATGAATGCTATAACCTATTGTTTAGCCAAGTCCTTAACTGCTTACATTAAACAGTTGATGTGTTTCTTCTACTTGCTGATTGCAAATTTGTTCTATAGTATGTATTACTTATTGCAATAAAACAGATAGAATATATATCTT